>NC_134269.1:55746314-56046314 GCF_031893055.1 Leptodactylus fuscus
CGTTGGTAGACGTCAGCAGGCTGTGCTGAAGCTGATCAGCTTGGGGGACAGACAGCACACTGCCTCCGAGGTGAGGGATGCCCTCCTTGATGAGACGGCAATATGGTTTGAGCTGCTGCACCTGGGCCCAGGCATGGTCGTTTGTGATAACGGCCGGAACCTGGTAGCAGCTCTGGAGCTTGCCGAACTCCAACATGTTCCATACCTGGCCCACGTCTTCAACCTAGTGGTGCAACGTTTCCTAAAGAGCTACCCCAATGTTCCAGAGCTACTGGTGAAAGTGCGGCGCATGTGCGCCCACTTTCGCAAGTCGACAGTAGCCGCTGCTAGCTTAAAATCTCTCCAGCAACGCCTGCATGTGCCCCAACACCGGCTTTTGTGCGACGTCCCCACACGCTGGAACTCAACATTTCAGATGTTGAATAGAGTGGTTGAGCAGCAGAGACCTTTGATGGAATACCAGCTACAAAACCCTAGGGTGCCACAAAGTCAGCTGCCTCAGTTTCACATCCATGAGTGGCCATGGATGAGAGACCTTTGTGACATCCTACGGGTCTTTGAGGAGTCCACAAGGAAGGTGAGCTCTGAGGATGCGATGGTGAGCCTTACAATCCCGCTCTTGTGTGTTCTGAGAGAATCCCTGATTGACATCAGGGATAACTCAGATCACACAGAGGAGTTAGGGATAGCATCCGATCCGTCACAGCTGGAGAGTAGGTCCACACATCTGTCCGCTTCACTGCGTTTAATGGAGGAGGAGGAGGAGGAGGAGGAGGAAGAAGAGTTGTCCGATGATGTGATGGTGATACAGGAGGCTTCCGGGCAACTTCGAATCATCCCATTGTTGCAGCGCGGATGGGTAGACATGGAGGATGAGGAGGAAATGGAGATTGAACTTTCCGGTGGGGCCAGAGGAGTCATGCCAACTAACACTGTGGCAGACATGGCTGAGTTCATGTTGGGGTGCTTTACAACCGACAAGCATATTGTCAAAATCATGGAGGACAAGCAGTACTGGATCTTTGCTATCCTTGACTCCCGGTATAAAAACAACATCTCGTCTTTTATTCCGGTAGAGGGGAGGGCCAATCGCATCAATGCTTGCCACAGGCAATTGGTGCAGAATATGATGGAGATGTTTCCAGCATGTGACGTTGGCGGCAGGGAGGGCAGTTCCTCCAGTAGGCAACCAAGTTCTCACCGGTCCACACAAACGACGGGCACACTGTCTAAGGTCTGGGACACCTTGATGGCACCCCCTCGCCAAAGTGCCGCCACGGAGGGTCCTACTGTCACCAGGCGTGAGAAGTATAGGCGCATGTTGCGGGAATACCTTTCCGACCACAGCCCTGTCCTCTCCGACCCCTCTGCGCCCTACACGTATTGGGTGTCGAAGTTGGACCTGTGGCTTGAACTTGCCCTATATGCCTTGGAGGTGCTGTCCTGTCCTGCCGCCAGCGTCCTATCTGAGAGGGTGTTCAGTGCAGCCGGTGGCATCATCACTGACAAGCGCACCTGTCTGTCAGCTGAGAGTGCCGACCGGCTCACTTTGATAAAAATGAACCACCACTGGATAGAGCCTTCATTTTTGTGCCCACCTGTGTAAAGCACCCCAACATGAAACTCCATGTCTGTACTCAACCTCTCCAATTCCTCCGCATCCTCATACTCATCCACCATAAGCGTTGCACAATTCTGCTAATACTAGGCTCCCTCCACCCTGATTTCCCCCAACTCTGCTGGTTAGAGGCTCCCTCCACCCTGATTTCCACCAACTCTGCTGGTTAGAGGCTCCCTCCACCATGAATTGGTCCAAACTGGGCTGTTTAGAGGCTCCCTCCACCATGAATTGGTCCAAACTGGGGTTTTTAGAGGCTCCCTCCACCATGAATTGGTCCAAACTGGGCTGTTTAGAGGCTCCCTCCACCATGAATTGGTCCAAACTGGGCTGTTTAGAGGCTCCCTCCACCATGAATTGGTCCAAACTGGGGTTTTTAGAGGCTCCCTCCACCATGAATTGGTCCAAACTGGGCTGTTTAGAGGCTCCCTCCACCATGAATTGGTCCAAACTGGGGTTTTTAGAGGCTCCCTCCACCATGAATTGGTCCAAACTGGGCTGGTTAGAGGCTCCCTCCACCATGAATTTGCCCAAACTGGGCTGTTTAGAGGCTCCCTCCACCATGAATTTGCCCAAACTGGGCTGTTTAGAGGCTCCCTCCACCATGAATTGGTCCAAACTGGGGTTTTTAGAGGCTCCCTCCACCATGAATTGGTCCAAACTGGGGGTTTTTAGAGGCTCCCTCCACCATGAATTGGTCCAAACTGGGCTGGTTAGAGGCTCCCTCCACCATGAACTTGCCCAAACTGGGCTGTTTAGAGGCTCCCTCCACCATGAATTTGCCCAAACTGGGCTGTTTAGAGGCTCCCTCCACCATGAATTGGTCCAAACTGGGGTTTTTAGAGGCTCCCTCCACCATGAATTGGTCCAAACTGGGCTGTTTAGAGGCTCCCTCCACCATGAATTGGTCCAAACTGGGGTTTTTAGAGGCTCCCTCCACCATGAATTGGTCCAAACTGGGCTGGTTAGAGGCTCCCTCCACCATGAATTTGCCCAAACTGGGCTGTTTAGAGGCTCCCTCCACCATGAATTTGCCCAAACTGGG
This sequence comes from Leptodactylus fuscus, assembly GCF_031893055.1. Taxonomy (NCBI): domain Eukaryota; kingdom Metazoa; phylum Chordata; class Amphibia; order Anura; family Leptodactylidae; genus Leptodactylus; species Leptodactylus fuscus. The sequence continues at coordinate 55,748,978 of NC_134269.1, forward strand.
CTGTTTAGAGGCTCCCTCCACTATGAATTGGTCCAAACTGGGGTTTTTAGAGGCTCCCTCCACCATGAATTGGTCCAAACTGGGCTGTTTAGAGGCTCCCTCCACCATGAATTGGTCCAAACTGGGGTTTTTAGAGGCTCCCTCCACCATGAATTGGTCCAAACTGGGGTTTTTAGAGGCTCCCTCCACCATGAATTGGTCCAAACTGGGCTGTTTAGAGGCTCCCTCCACCATGAATTGGTCCAAACTGGGGTTTTTAGAGGCTCCCTCCACCATGAATTGGTCCAAACTGGGCTGTTTAGAGGCTCCCTCCACCATGAATTGGTCCAAACTGGGGTTTTTAGAGGCTCCTTCCACCATGAATTGGTCCAAACTGGGCTGGTTAGAGGCTCCCTCCACCATGAATTTGCCCAAACTGGGCTGTTTAGAGGCTCCCTCCACCATGAATTTGCCCAAACTGGGCTGTTTAGAGGCTCCCTCCACCATGAATTGGTCCAAACTGGGGTTTTTAGAGGCTCCCTCCACCATGAATTGGTCCAAACTGGGGTTTTTAGAGGCTCCCTCCACCATGAATTTGCCCCAACTCTGCTGGTTAGAGGCTCAATCCACCCTGATTTTCAAAACAAATGTTGGTGCCAACCTCAACTTACTACAAGGGCCAAATTCACTGCTGGTGACAAGCTCTCCTCACTGCAAGTGCCAAATACACATGTTTCAAGGTGTTTTCCTACTGTCAGAGAGGTGGTATTGAGTAAAGTGTGTAGTTGTTAGGCTGTGATGTTGGGGTAATAGAGGGTCTTTGGTGTGTTAGATGCCCCCAGACATGCTTCCCCTGCTGTCCCAGTGTCATTCCAGAGGTGTTGGCATCATTTCCTGGGGTGTCATAGTGGACTTGGTGACCCTCCAGACACGGATTTGGGTTTCCCCCTTAACGAGTATATGTTCCCCATAGACTATAATGGGGTTCGAAACCCGTTCGAACACACGAACATTGAGCGGCTGTTCGAATCGAATTTCAAACCTCGAACATTTTAGTGTTCGCTCATCTCTACAATACAGGTGTTTTTAAAGAGGTTGTTTTTTCAAGAAAGAATTACCAAAGGAAATGTTTCTCAATGTGGGGCTTCAGCCTGATGCCAAGTTGCAGAGAAGCAGCTTTTTATGTTGAAGATTTTGCTGTTCTTATTTTAACCCAAAGATAGGAGTGGATTTAGCAGAAAGGAGTAGTATAAGATCTTACTTTATATTTCCTATTCCTTTTCAAGCTGCTATTAATTTTGGCCCAAATTATGCAACGAAAACATAATTTCTGCGTTGTGTGGCCTTAGGCCTCCTGCAAACAACTGTGGTGGCTTTTACTGAAATACTGATCCACAATCCACAAACACCATGTTGGTATGTCATCCGCAATAACAGATCCACAAAAAGACTTGATCCCCCTATGCTTTTCTTTGCCACAAATGCGGACAAAAATAGTACATACTTTATAATTTGCGGTCCTTTGAATATGGCACGGACACTCAGTCGCAAAATATGCAGTCCTGTGTCTTGGCCCCCTAGAAATGCATGTGTCTGTAGATCCATACTTGCACATCAAAAGTATGGTTGTATGCAGAAGACATTACAGTGGAAATATTGTAAAGATGGTCTCTTGAAGGTGATGTGCCATTATGGACACTTATTCTCTATTAACAGGTCAGGGGATAAGTGACCAATCGCAGGGGAACTGAACGATGGGTCCACCAACAATCAGGAGGATGAGGGACCAATATTGCCCCTAAAGCCTCCTGGTAACCCCATAGCAGTGAATGAATTGCTAGTCACACAATTGCATTGGTGCTACATTCAGGGTCAGTGCACACAGAGTTTTTTGGCGCTGATTTTGAAGCTGAATCCGCCTCAAAATCAGCCTCCGAAAAGCCTCCCAATAGAGTTCTATCGGGAAGCTTTTTTTGGAGGCTGATTTTGAGACGGATTTAGCATCAAAATCAGTGCCAAAAAACTCAGTATGCACTCACCCTCACAGTAATCGGACATTTATCCCCTGTCCCATGGCTAGCGACTAAGTGTCCATAACACTTTGTTATGGACAAGAGTCCAGTGCAATCCCTTTAGCTAGCTCCACCAAAAGAATTAATATATACTCCACTTTGTTATTCATACTAGTCAATGGGCTGTGGTTATGTGTAAATCTTCTTTTTTAGCTATATTATAAAATAAAATATGAATGTCAATAGTTGAAAAAAAAAAAAGTAAAACGTTCATGACACTGACAAGCGGGCATCAAATGCCAAAAAGTTAAGCCAAAACCTCCACACCCGATGCACAATGTGACACATTTTGCAAATAGTATATGACATTTGACAAATTTGCCGCAAAATAAATGTACCAAAAAAATAAAAGAATAGAAGGACCCAGAATAAGCTAATACTGATACACTTGATGCATCAACTCTGCAAATGTCCAGTGTGATAAATTAGAAAGAATTAGATTTATTTACCGAATCACTGAGTATTGATATGAGAAGAGCCTTGTTGTATCAGAACATTGTTGGGGGTCATGGAGATGTATACATGAGATAGCCCTCCTATTCGAGGCAAAGGGTTAAAACAACAGTCCATTTGCTACACTGGTGTCAGAGATATGACGCAATTCTCCCCCAGCTGGACATGTTAATTGAGAAGAAGTTTTGAAGGCAAAGTTCACGGTTGTGCAGATGGTGGGACAATGAGGAATGAGTGAGCTAGGTCAGTGTCAATCTCAAGCCGCACTTTAATGGTTCCTATCTTTGCTTTCCCAACCTCAGCTGTTCCCTCTGGGCTGTGGATAGGGACAGTTGCCCGCTATGGACTTCTGTCCCCCTATGCCCTTGACTGTGAGGGAGCAGACAGCAGACAAAAAGCGAAGAAGCATTTTTCCTATGTTAAATCATAGTCACAGGACCTTCTGTTTCCTGTGGTGCCTTCATATGATGTTTGCTAATTCATAAGAAATCGAGCAGCGGAAAGGGAAAAATAAAATGTGACATATTGTAAAATAACAAACTTAAGCCACAAGTCAAGGACAATGTGTGACATTGGACAATATAAAAGCGATAGTAAATAAATAAGCAAATACTTATAGAATATAGAATGGTAAAGTATAGAATTCCGAATATCTATAGCAAATTGTCCACTTTATGTCACACACAATCTGCTGGGCCAATATGACATTAATGTTGGGGTAGACGTGGACCAAAGTGCAGCTGGTTTGAAACATAGTCATAAGATTAATTGTAACTAGAGATGAGCGAATAGTATTCGATCATATACTACTATTCAATCAAAAACCTCCATTTGCATAGTTATTGGTGTACTCAGTCGAATACCACATGGAGAAGCGGGAAATATTGGTTCCCCTCCAACCTCCACTGGCGCCATTTTTTTTTAACACCAATGTCTATGGAGGGGAGGTATTCGATCGGATATACTCACTCATCTCTAATTGTAACCCATAGTGTATTTGTATAGTGTGTTTTTTGGGTCCAAGTAAAAGCATAAAGCACGTGTTCAGTCACAGGTAGTCAATATTACCAAATGCCGTAGATAACGTTAATAGAGATGAGCGAACAGTGTTCTATCGAACACATGTTCGATCGGATATCAGGGTGTTCGCCATGTTCGAATCGAATCGAACACCACGTGGTAAAGTGCGCCAAAATTCGATTCCCCTCCCACCTTCCCTGGCGCCTTTTTTGCACCAATAACAGCGCAGGGGAGGTGGGACAGGAACTACGACACTGGGGGCATTGAAAAAAATTGGAAAAAGTCATTGGCTGCCGAAATCAGGTAACCTCCATTTTAGACGAATAGTGGATTTCAAATCCGGGTCATATGAGAATGTGAACTTTGTGACTATGAGACAGGGATAGCTGTACAGGCAGGGATAGCTAGGGATAACCTTTATTTAGGGGGGAATGTTATTAAAAATAACTTTTTGGGGCTCTATCGGGTGTGTAATTGTGATTTTTGTGAGATAAACTTTTTCCCATAGGGATGCATTGGCCAGCGCTGATTGGCCGAATTCCGTACTCTGGCCAATCAGTGCTGGCCAATGCATTCTATTAGCTTGATGAAGCAGAGTGTGCACAAGGGTTCAAGCGCACCCTCGGCTCTGATGTAGCAGAGCCGAGGCTGCACAAGGGTTCAAGCGCACCCTCGGCTCTGATGTAGGAGAGCCGAGGGTGCACTTGAACCCTTGTGCACCCTCAGCTCTGCTACATCAGAGCCGAGGGTGCGCTTGAACCCTTGTGCACACTCTGCTTCATCAAGCTAATAGAATGCATTGGCCAGCGCTGATTGGCCAGAGTACGGAATTCGGCCAATCAGCGCTGGCCAATGCATTCTATTAGCCCGATGAAGTAGAGCTGAATGTGTGTGCTAAGCACACACATTCAGCACTGCTTCATCACGCCAATACAATGCATTAGCCAGTGCTGATTGGCCAGAGTACGGAATTCGGCCAATCAGCGCTGGCTCTGCTGGAGGAGGCGGAGTCTAAGATCGCTCCACACCAGTCTCCATTCAGGTCCGACCTTAGACTCCGCCTCCTCCAGCAGAGCCAGCGCTGATTGGCCGAATTCCGTACTCTGGCCAATCAGCACTGGCTAATGCATTGTATTGGCTTGATGAAGCAGTGCTGAATGTGTGTGCTTAGCACACACATTCAGCTCTACTTCATCGGGCTAATAGAATGCATTGGCCAGCGCTGATTGGCCGAATTCCGTACTCTGGCCAATCAGCACTGGCTAATGCATTGTATTGGCTTGATGAAGCAGTGCTGAATGTGTGTGCTTAGCACACACATTCAGCTCTACTTCATCGGGCTAATAGAATGCATTGGCCAATCAGCGCTGGCCAATGCATTCTATTAGCGTGAACTGAGTTTGCACAGGGGTTCTAGTGCACCCTCGGCTCTGCTACATCAGATTGCTACATCTGATGTAGCAGTGCCGAGTGTGCATCAGATGTGTAGTTGAGCAAAACTGACTCAGCACTGCTAAGTCTGCATTCGCATAGGAATGCATTGGCCAGCCTTCGGCCAATCAGCGCTGGCTCTGCCGGAGGAGGCGGAGTCTAAGGTCAGACCTGAATGGAGACTGGTGTGGAGCGATCTTAGACTCCGCCTCCTCCAGCAGAGCCAGCGCTGATTGGCCGAATTCCGTACTCTGGCCAATCAGCGCTGGCCAATGCATTCTATTAGCCCGATGAAGTAGAGCTGAATGTGTGTGCTAAGCACACACATTCAGCACTGCTTCATCACGCCAATACAATGCATTAGCCAGTGCTGATTGTCCAGAGTACGGAATTCGGCCAATCAGCGCTGGCTCTGCTGGAGGAGGCGGAGTCTAAGGTCGGACCTGAATGGAGACTGGTGTGGAGCGATCTTAGACTCCGCCTCCTCCAGCAGAGCCAGCGCTGATTGGTCGAGTTCCGTACTCTGGCCAATCAGCACTGGCCAATGCATTTCTATGGGGAAAAGTTAGCTTGCGAAAATCGCAAACTGACAGGGATTTCCATGAAATAAAGTGACTTTTATGCCCCCAGACATGCTTCCCCTGCTGTCCCAGTGTCATTCCAGGGTGTTGGTATCATTTCCTGGGGTGTCATAGTGGACTTGGTGACCCTCCAGACACGAATTTGGGTTTCCCCCTTAACGAGTTTATGTTCCCCATAGACTATAATGGGGTTCGAAACCCATTCGAACACTCGAACAGTGAGCGGCTGTTCGAATCGAATTTCGAACCTCGAACATTTTAGTGTTCGCTCATCTCTAAACGTTAACCCTTTAAGAACGCAGGGTAGTTTATACGCTAATACACAGCGACTTTTTTTCATATTTTCCTTTCCAGCCTTCCAATATTTGTAAGTCTTTTATTTGTCTGTCACCATAGCTATGTAAGGATTCTTCATGTGATGAGTTTTACTTTCATTGAACACCATTTGGGGTACGTATACTGCATTGATTAGTTTTTATTAATGTTTTTGGGTCGTCTGTGTAAAAAACCCCCCACAAAGCTATAAATTTTTTGCATTCTATATCTATGGCGTTTACTCGACATCAAAACTGACATGGCCACTTTGTCCAACGGGTCATTACTGGAGATGAGCGAGTAGTACTCGATTGAGTAGGTATTCGATCGAATACTATGGTATTCGAAATACTCATACTCGATCGAGTACTACTCGCTATTCGAATGTAAAAGTTCGATGCAGAACCAGCATTGATTGGCCGAATGCTATACAGTCGGCCAATCAACGCTGGTTCTTCTCCTACCTTTAGAAGTCTTCTCCATGCAGCTTCCCCGCGGCGTCTTCCGGCTCTGAATTCACTCTGCCAGGTATCGGGCCTGGGCAGAGCTGACTGCGCATGTCCGCTTGTAGTGTGGGCATGCGCAGTCGGCTCTGGCCCGATGCCTGGCAGAGTGAATTCAGAGCCGGAAGATGCCGCAGGGACACTGCAAGGAGAAGACTTCTCGGAGGATCCAGCCCGACCCTCACTCGTGGACTTGGTAAGTATAATTTGATCGAACGTTGCCTACCCCTGAAATGAGCATTTTCCCCCCATAGACTATAATAGGGTTCGATATTCGATTCGAGTAGTCGAATATTGAGGGGCTACTCGAAACAAATATCGAACCTCGAACATTTTACTGTTCGCTCATCTCTAGTCATTACATTTACGATGATAACATATTTCTATTGATTTTATCATGTTTTAACGCTTTTACAAATAAAAATTTTTGGAAAGTGAATGATTTTCCTGGTCACTGTATAACTTTTTTACTGTTTTGTTGACGGAGATAAGTAAAGGCTATTTATTTGTCGGACAAGTTGTAGTTTTTATTACTACCAATTTTTGGTATATATGACTTTTTGATTGCTTTTTAGTGCTATTTTTTGGGGATGTGAGTTGACCAAAATATGTTAATTGGCGAATCACCGTGTTTTTTGAAATTGGGCATGGGATTTGCTAGAATACCATCCACTTTGCCTGTACTGTAAAATGCCCTGATTTTTCCCGCAGCATTTCTGCCGCCGGCAAATTGCAGCGTTTCTGGCCTGTGGAGCCACGACCTAACTTTTTTTCCCCTTGCTAAGCATCTCAGGGTCTTGGCTGGTGAAACTTATGAGAAAGAGCAGTCTAGTTCAGTGGAAGCCCAGTTTCTGCAGTCTCTCAGTCCGTGTTGGCTTCCATGCTGTGAGGTTGCTCTGTGGAGTTTCTGTGAAAACTGCTGCGGAAAAAGAAAACACGATGTGTTGCCGCAGCAGTTTTTCCTTTAGAGCTTTTTTGCTGCAGCCCGCTATATGGTGCCTTAGCCTAAATCCCCACGTTCTAGAAATGCAGCTTTTTTTGTTGCAGATTTTGCTGTAGTTTTTTGAGCAAAAGCCAGGAGCAAAAGGTGGAAGTATAAAAACCTCCTCTATACTGTGTATCCCATTCCTTTTGTAGCCATTCTTTTCTTTGGCTTAAATAAACCACAACAAAATCTGCAGCACGAAAAAGTTGTGTTACGGTGGCTCAGTCGTTAGCTTTGCAGTGCTGGAGTCTTGGGTTCGAATCCTGCCAAGGGTAATATCTGCAAGGAGTTTGTGTGTTCTTGCATGGAATTCCTCCCATAAAGACATACTGATAGGGAAAAATGTATATTATGAGCCCTATATACACAATATACATAAAAAAAAATAACAACTGTGTTTCCGCAACATGGGGCCTTAAGCTGGAATGCAGTTTTTGTAACAGTGTTTGGTGCAGTTTGTCTCGAGTCTTTTGAACCATAACCATGATTGTTGGCAAAAAGAATGGGAACTATAAAGAAAAAGCATATACTCCTCCTTCCTGCCACTTCTGAAGTTGACTCAAAAAACTGCACCAAAGACTAGACGTCAAAGTCCATAAAAACTGCTTGTGCGTTTCCAGTCTTCCACAACACTGAGTTACTGTAATGTGGTATGTGGCATTGCTGGGGTTTTCTGCAGCCACTTCATGTAATCCAACCTTTGTCATTCTTTGCTATGTATGCTGCTAATCATATGTGGTTATTTATTTCTCCTTGTTTCACCACTGTATGGATTTATTTTTAGCAGCGGGCCGGGCAATTACAGACAATACTCTGACGCGCAGTCTAATAAGATAATTCCCATCATTTCTTGCATGATCACTGAAAAAGCTGAAATGTTAGTTGGCTTTATTAAAAGGCCCTTTTTGATTTGCGTTTCACAGAGCTAAAACTATTTAACCCCTTTCTTCTAGGCCAGACAGACCCCCATCGCTGTCGAGCGAGGCAGGCAAGCCTTTTCGGGATAGCCAGGGTTAAATATCTCTAATTAAAATGCAAAGTTTGCCTTCTTAGATGATTCTAGATGAAAAGCCCTTTTTAATGAAAGAGCAACTGTAAACTCCAAATTTCTCCCTGATGAAGATAAGTTATAGAAATTCTGCTAACCTTTTTTCCCTGAATATTATCTCTCATTGAAAAAACAATGCTTTCTTTCTAAATCTGCATTTGCATATGAAAAAAGGCCCGTTTTATTGATGCTTTTGACGGATTGTATTCTCTGCTTGCTGGAATACTGCTTTTTTAACATAACAGCTTAATTTTTATCATAAAGTGCAGGAAATCTCATTCTGGAGGCTTTCTCTCTGTTGAGCTCGCGGAAGAAAATTATCAGTTCCATTTTTACACGAGCGTTTGCCTGTGTAGACAGTTTCTTCCAGTAAAATGAGCTCAATACAATCAGTCAAAGCAGAAAGGAGGCAACAAAAAAAGCTTACATGGATTCATTAGACTGGGCCACCAATGGCATATATAGCGACTAGCGTGGCTTAACGGTGAGAATATAATGAAATGTTGCTCTGACCTTGCTAGCCAAAGTACAAGTTTCAATTTTGTGCAATAACATAATATAGAATTTTAATCTACTGATGTTCCCATCTTTACCTTTCCTCTTGACCGAACAAATCCAGATATGAGTAACTAGATCATTAGTTTTTCAAGATAATATTGTTTTGTGATATTATGTCACAAAATTATGTTTGCAAGCATATTATGGTCAATTAACTGTTCTGTTATGTTGTCTCACAATTTTATATTTTTCCATTTACATTGCCTTATGAGGCCTTGTTTTATGCAAGACGAATTAGGCTGAGTTCACATGGGGTGTTTTGGTCAGGATTTTGAAGCCGCATCCGCCTCAAAATCCTGACCAAAAAGACGGCTCCCATTGAAACAAATGGAGATGCTCAAAGAACGGGCATGCTCATTCTTCAGGCAGAGTCGCCTCGTGAATCCACCTGAAGACACTCCCTCCTCCCGACTACGCTCATTCATTGGGCCTAATTCGGAGCGGACAGTGAGACTGGACGCCGATATACTGCATCGGCATCTAGTCGCAGCTACCCGTATTTTGGACCGGAACCTGAAGCGGCGTCCACCTCAGGTTCCAGAACAAAAAACCCTGTGTGAACCCGGCTTTATGTTTATAATAGGCACCATTTTCTGTTCTGTAAAAACAATTCAGAATGGGGTGGAATTGAAAAATAATGCAGTATTGTAATTTTACTATGGGTTTTGTTTTTACAGTTTCCACTGCTCCAGTTTTGGTAATTTTATATAGTTTTTGCTACGTTTTGTTACTGTTTAAAAAATATTTCTGACACCAGTAACTTTTTCAGAATTATGTGTACTGAATGGTGTAAGGTGTCTTGTTTGCGGGGCAGGTTTTATTTTTATTGATTTTATAGATTATCTTATTTTTTAAATCTATTTAATATATTTTGTAGGAGGTGACAGAAAAAAATAGCAATTTTGTCATTTTAATATTTTTTCCTGTTACGTTAAAGGGGAGGTCCAGGCAAAAATGGGCAGCCATTATAAAGTTTAATTAAAGAGGACCTTTCATCTCCTGGGCCACATGCAGTTTCATATACCGCTAGAAAGCCGACAGTGCGCTGAATTCAGTTTTCCCATTCCGTGCCCCCAGTGAAGAGCTGTCAATGCCATTACCATAGCTCTTCACTGTCAGAAGGGCGTTTCTGACAGTCAATCGGGAATGCTCTTCCTCAAAGTAGCGTCTATTGTGCTGTACTATGAGAGGGGATGTTCCTTACCACCCAGCCATGACGCTGAGCCGTGAGGAACGCCTCCCTTACTCCTGATAGTACTCAAGTACTAGGTCCTCTTTAAGCTGTGGGCAGTGAAAAAAAAATTGAGAAATGTATCCTCACCTGTCGATTTTGTTCCAGTGTCCTACCATGCCTCCTGTGTGATCTGGTGGCGTCTGCCAACGTTGTGCTGAAGCCACTCATTGGCCTCAGCAGCCACGACTGTTAAGGCCAATCAGTGAAGGGCCTGAGTGTCCCTACTTGTGACATCATGGGTCCTCTTCCTGAGTTCCATTGAGGCCTCTGATTGGCCTCAGGGGCTTCAGCACAAAGCTGGAAGAGACCCAGGAAAGCAAATGAACTGGGAGGCGTGGGATGACTCATGGAAAAAAAAAAAAAACATGCCCTTTCTTCAGGAGTATTCCGCGGCTGATTCAGGCGCGGTCGTCCATGGCGCAACACTCCCTCCTGACTAAGCTCATTCATTCAGGCCTAATCTGGTGCAGAATGCCGTGACTGGATGCCGGTGCACTGTATGCACTGCACCGGCATCCAGTCTCGGCTAGCCATTTTTTAGATCGGATTCTGAGGTGGCCTCCGCCTCAAAATCTGGTCCAAAAAACCCTGTGTGACCCTGGCTTTAAAAAGTTTCAGGAATGTGGTTGTAAAACGCAAAATGCTTTCTTTACTTCTTCTCCATCTTCTCCATTCAGTCAGTAAGAGGCGATAGGGTGCAGCTTATCTGTCAAAAGATTTTTGTAAGGATCAATGGCACAGGCAAAATAACTCAAAATATATAATTCCCTCCAATGTCAAGCATAGCAGTTTTGTTAAAATCAGGTAACTGAGACATCTATGGGCTAATACGGTAGTGTGCACAAAGCCTTCCTAATGACAGAGAATGAATAGAGACATCCTCATTATACCAAGAGTGTCAAACACATATAAGTAAATCTTACATGACTCATGAACACTTCGAGTGAACCGGTGTCTTTATAATGGCATTCCACTCATTTACAACAACCTTTTCAAAAGTGAAAGCCGAGCTGATAAATGCTAATGTAACCCTGGCTGTGAGTACTTCTAGCTGGCCAGCAAATCAAAGATAACTTCATTTAGCATTAATTACCCACAAAGCAATGACTGCTCATATAGTCAATATTCACGTATAATTTTTTACCATTACTATATGTTCTTTCGACAAAACCTTTTTATGATTTAGAACAGACCTGAAAATAAGTAAGATATGTATATATGATTTAATGAGAAATTACCCAGCCACAAAAAGTGCAAGGTTATGATGTGTAAGCATATGTTAAATAAGAGATCATGCACATAGCTATTCTGTATGCATGGACCATACAATTGTGCATGGATAGTAACACTGACCTATTGGTACCATGCTACCTCCAGGATGCACTATACCCTCACACAGATTTACTACTGTGCTTATGACTAGACACTGGTGTAATTGTAGTGTTCTGTCCTGGGGAGCCCCCTGGACCCAGTGCAGGTGGTGAGTGATAGAAGGATATTGTCCATGGTGAGCTCCACGCTGGAGAATAACTCCCATCCCATGTATGAGGCAGTGATAGCACTGGGCAGTACTGTCAGTGACCGACTGCTTCACCCCAAGCGTGAGAAGGAACGCTATCGGAAGTCCTTCCTCCCAACCGCAGTCAGGCTGTATAATCAACATCAGGCTAAGTGAAGATCACTCCGCACAGAGAACTAAATGATCCTGAGTCCTTGTTTTTCTTTTTAGTTGCTATCACTCATAGTATCTTTTCTTTCTGCTATTCTGAGCTTGTATGTGTTCTCCCTTGTAATATATTACTGTATTATCCATGTCGCTGTAACACACTTAATTTCCTGAAGGTGGGACTATTAAAAGATTATCTTATTTTATCTTATCTTATATTTTGTGGATGTTTGGTGCATCTTTGGCACAAAGTGGTGCATCTTTGGTGCAATGATTTGACTTGCTGGACATGTGCACGTGGATTGTCAGCAAAAGAGGACATCCAATAAACACTCCAAAAATGTAGCAAAATTGTGTCATATAATTCTGATTCAAAGTAAACCAAGTAAAAGTTTTGCATCAAGAAGCAACATTAGGTATGGAACCCTTAAGTTCCTTGATTTTGACTACTAGAATAGGAGGATGCCACATTTCCATCTTCACATGAGTCTTGTATTTAATTATTTCCATAAGAAATTATACTTCCCTTTCCTACTTATTAGTACTAATGTACATAAAAAGACCTGCACATGAGGAAAGTTGTGAAATTCTTTATGCACCTTATTAATATTCATGTATTTGTTGTACTTGTGAAACTGCCTTCACTATCTCATTATTATCGGTTGATTTAAGAGGCTAAATATTTACAATTTGATATTTATCAAGCTGACAATTGTAGAATAATTCACATGCACAGAACAGAATATTTTTTAAATATTAGAATCCAGTGTTGCAATAACATAATGTTCTCCTTTGCATCTGGTATTGCAAGAGAAAGTAATCTTGAAAATCACTTTTCAAAATTGTTACCCCCTGCAGATCATAGAGACATTCTGAACCATTATAGGAACCATACATAAAGTGACAACAATATTCCCATTATCATTATGAACAGATCTGGAGCATGTACTGTACTAGACTTACTTCTCAAATTTATATCCTAATGTACAGAGAAAGTCTTCCTTCACATCCATCTTATTACTTAAAGTCAATGTAGTGTGCCATAAGGCACCAATCTATATACAGTATACACCATTGATTGTACCAACATACTTAGAATATAGGCAGTGTAAAACAATATAAACCACTTAACCAATATCAATGTGCCCTAGTATGATATTTATAGGGTATTCTTATGAACAAATTTTAAATGGTGGCCAACCCATCAGCCTGCTAGTCACCACAGTATGACAGAGCAACATAAAAGCTGAAGCTACTAGAGATGAGCAAACACTGTTCGGATCAGCCGTTCCGAACAGCACGCTCCCATAGAAATGAATGGAAGCAGCTGGCACGTACACTTTGCCAGTGGCCGGTCGCTTAACCCCCCGCGTGCCGGCTACGTCCATTCATTTCTATGGGAGCGTGCTGTTTGGAACGGCTGTTCCGAACAGTGTTCGTTCATCTCTAGAAGCTACCTATAAAGCAAACATGCTGATAAGGTGTATACTAATAAACTACATTATTGCCCTTTGTACAGTGTCACGTTCATAAGAGTCCAGGAGGCTTGGATACAGGGGTTTATTTAAAGGGAGGCTGACACTAGGGTGAAGCATATTAAACCAGTAGCACCATTAGATAGGGCAGGTTCACCACAATGTAATGCCTTTTTCTCCATGAAAATTTGGGAATTTGTTGTTAACATATTCATTTATTTCACAATATTCTAATAAGCAATTTGTAGCACTGAAGATGGATCACTTGCTCCAAACTACTATGTCGCACGCTACTCTAATAATCCCTCCTTTCACCTTCCCTTACTTGAGGGACAAGGCTAGGGAGCTATGCTGAAATCTCACCTGGCCCTGTGCTCTCGTGGTTGTGCTGGAGTAGCAGTGAAGGATGTAGCAGTTTTGGAGTACTGAGGGCGGCTCTGTTGCTCCAAAGTTTAATCTGCGTATTGTGAAATAAATACATATATCGGTGGCCGAGGGACACATTTTCATGGAGAAAAGAGCATCACATTCAAGAAACATGACCTCTCTGTGTTGCTGGTTTGAATTTTCTTGACTGTTTTCAATTGGCTGGACTATTATACTGCCTGTCCATCAGAATAAATCTTGACATCCTCCTCTGATCGATTAAAGCAATGAGTTGTTTGTTCAGGTTCCACTTCCCCTTGACCTTGTGTGAACAATGCCACTGCCTGTATACTTTCGAGACTGTTACACGTAAAAACAGTGTTGATAGTTCTATAAACATTGGTCTAAAAAGTCTAGCACTGAAGACCAGGCCATGGTCATAGTTGGTTCAGAATGCTCAATTTTCCAGTTATAAGTAGATTCCTAATGAAACTATTGGTTTATAGAAAACTCTCTCAATTGATTTTAAGTCTCACTCTGGATTCATGTGTCTATTTTCCATACAAGGAAGCTCCAATTGGGAATGGGCAAGTTTCTCCATTCTGTTTATATGGTCAATAAGTGTCTACTAAAACAGATCTGTCAGGGGAGATCTATCAGGAGAGACAGTTCTTCTTTCACAAAACTATTATCATGCTAGCAATCTTACTCCACAACCAGATAGACTTCTGTCCACTTTGCAGGAATGGCCTTTGTAATAGATCCTTTACTTGTGGTCAAGAGGGCAGGGTATGTCATGGCATTAGAAACAGCTGCAAGGCATCAACATTACTTAACAAAAACCTAATTTACTGGAAAGGAGGGTCACATTGGGGCAAACTCTAGGGACAAAGATGTACCTCGGGTGTTGAATAACTTGAACCAGTAACCTATGTAGCTTTACACCTAACCTAGTGAACATAGCTTAAATTAATTTGTAACATATGACAGAGAAAGGGATAGAAATTTCACATATAAATAATTAAAGACCCTGAATACTCTGAGGAGGAACAGTAGTCCTGGGATGCGTCACCTTGTTTACCTTTTAATGGATCAGATACACCCGTAGGTTGACTCAGCAGAAGACAGGGTTGTAATTGCTTTTAACCACAATGAACATGGTCTACTTAGCACTTCCAGATGCCTCCAACAGTATATGAAAGTCAATGTGTAATTGTATGAAATGCTATATTAATACACCATGCATGGTTTTATTTATTTTTATATTTAGTCATATATAAATTGTTGGAATTAGACAACTTTTGTGAAGTCTTCTGATATTAAAATGGACAGGAGGACCC
Source organism: Leptodactylus fuscus (assembly GCF_031893055.1). Lineage (NCBI taxonomy): Eukaryota > Metazoa > Chordata > Amphibia > Anura > Leptodactylidae > Leptodactylus > Leptodactylus fuscus. The sequence goes on from NC_134269.1 coordinate 55,764,004, forward strand.
ATAAACATCATTGAAGATGAAAGGGTTTTTTACTCCAATAGTAATACAAAATGACCCTTCATTCACATCTGCGTTTAGTATTCCATTCAGGGAGTACACATGGGGACCACCCCGAATGGAATACCGAATGCAACTGCAAACGGTGTGGAGTGAAAGCACACGGACCCCATAGACTATAATGCGGTCTGTGTGCTTGCTGCGTGCTGATTGTGAACTACTATCCTGTACACATGAACCCTGCGGAGATCTGGAGACAAGTACACGGACCCCATTGTAGTCTATGGGGTCTGTGTGCTTTCACTAGCACACCGCTTGCAGTTTCGTTCTGTATTCTGTTCCGGGGGGTCCTCATGTGGACTCCCCTGGACGGAATATCAATGCAGATGTGAACAAGGCCTTAAATAACATCTCAGGACAGAAGTGTTAGACAAAGGGTAGGCACCTGCAATACTCCAGCTGTTGTAAAACTACCACTCCTAGCATGCATGTTTTTGGAACTCCCATGGAAATGAATGGAGCATGTTGGGAGTTGTAGTTTCGCCGCAGCTGGCGTGCCGAAGGTTGCTGATCCCTGTTTTAGACTAATAGAGGCACAACATTTACAAACATCTTAAGACAATTGATAAATTTAGCTCATATTATGCCAATGCAGACTTAAAATTCCTCTTACAACAAATGTCCTACAGTAAGTGCCAGTTCTTTTTGAAGACTCAGTTTAAGGAAGTGTTTGCCTCGGGCCACATAGGACTAGATTTTCCATTTTTCTATGGTTATGATTAGCCACTGACATACACATGGAGTATCTTTGGCACAATGTGGTGTACCTAGTTTTTCACATGCTAGTCGTGTTTGTAGATTCTTAGAGAAAGGAGTTTTGACTTAAATATGCTCCAAAATGTGCTAAAGTTACTAATGTGTATAAAGTTTATACCATCTATTAGCAAGTCTGGGCCATAGAGTCTGGTTGGCATTCATGTTTAATCTGGGAATAGATGTATTCTTTGGAAATTCTGTATAATTTACAATAAATTCAACATTTTCTCAATCTCTAAAATTGAAAAATCTATTGCCAAAAAGTTGGTGTCATAAAGTCTTTTAGCGTAAGCAGTGATGCTAATTTTCCAAGATCTGGCACGGTTGAGTCTCTTGTGTGAAGGGCATGCAATTTTCAATTAGTGTCTACTGCATCATTTACCTAAAGATGACTGAAATTACATTGAGAGTAAATCTCGCACACATTTATATATTTCAGTTTTTCGCCATGGAATTTTTTTTCTTAAAATGTAAATTTCATCCCGTACGGCACTACAATATATCAGCTCCACTAGGCCAGAGAGTTTATTTCTTTGGTAATGTAATATCACATATTAATTGTGATTGTGGGAGGCAGAAGGGAACAATTAACACAATAAATAACTATGAATTTAAGAGATACTTGTTGGCGCCAGAGACTGTTAAAGCGGCTGACATCATAGGGCCATATTTCAGCTCTTTTTTCTTTCTTTCTTGCATTTAATCATTTTTTTGTAATTGTTCAGCCGCAGGAATAATGCATCTGCTCCTCGACTTGTTTGATTTATGAAGCTGGGCGGATTGATTCATATTTTTGGTCTCGTGAAATCACTTTCTCGAAGGCGGCTTTCTTGTAACCTAGTTGATATTTGCAATTTCATCTGCTAATAATAAACAAGACATTATGGTAACTGGCGATCGAAAGCCCTTCGGTCACAAACCAAAGCAGGTGTTCGCTTAATAAATTGGTCAAAGATCAGCCAGTTAGAGGTTAGGCCAGTGAGAGCAAGAATGGAAGGGTCATAATACTCTGGAGAAGGCAGGACCTGACCTTCATCAGGCTAGAATGGTCGAATCTCAAGGTCAACCATTAGTGCTCCTGCTTGAATGGACGGGGAGATGCTGACAATAAATTTACCGTGTCGGCACCTTTCACCCTGTTAATTCTGTAAGCAAAAAGTAGAGAATCCCTGTAAAGTACAAATCATGAAATAGATTTATTCAGAAAGTGCTTGTTGCTATGTCTAGGTTATCATTTAGCGATGTTTCTTGTTGGTAAACATAATCATTAAAAGCTGAACATCTGACTACTAGCAGCAAGGATGCTAGTAGTCACTACCTAATAGGCCAAACCCATCAGCGGATAGGAACTCACCATCAAATAAAATTAGTCCTCAAAGAAGGATTATGAGGATTATTTTCCATGAATTTTTGCATGTAGGATGTTCTCTGCTTCTCTCCAAATATAACACAAAGTGCTAAATTGGAACAAAAATCAATTGCAAGTAGAAGCCAATCCATATAAAACAATTGTAATATCATATAAACATTAATACTGTAACTGTCCCCTGGCAGCCTTAAAAAACATTTCCCCAAGCACACATTACTATTTACTCCTTGTATGTCATATGTGTTAAGCTACAGTCACACAAAAAGAAATTGTGGAAATTGTTAATTTCTTCCTTTTAGCATTCTAAGGCTAAGTTCACACAGGGAGCGTTCAGGTGGATTTTGGCACCAAGAGTTAAGTGGGGAGCCGTGTCACTCTCGGGTCAAAACCCGCCTGCCACGACTATCACGGCTCCCACCAGTCGCGGCTCCCCCCCTCCGGAGTCAGCTCAAATGAATGGGCCGATGCCAGAGGTTGCTGCCGCAAGGCGGATGCTGCGGCTTGCAGAGCCGCGGAAGCCACCTGAAGAAAGGGCAGCCCACTATGTAGCCTGGCGGTCTACATAGACCACCATTGTGAGGGAGTGGATTATGATGTGGATTACGCGCCATCAGGGCCGGCATCAGCGCACGGCATAGTCGGGCAAGGGAATGGCATGACACTGGGGCAGATGGGGGGGAGAATGGCATGACACTGGGGCAGATGGGGGGGTAAGGGCATGACACTGGGGCAGATGAGGGGGAGGGAGAACGGCATGACACTGGGGCAGATGGGGGGGAGAATGGCATGACACTGGGGCAGATGAGGGGGGAGAATGGCATGACACTGGGGCAGATGAGGGGGGGAGAACAGAATGACACTGGGGCAGTTGAGGGGGGGATGGCATGACACTGGGGCAGATGAGGGGGAGAGAACGGCATGACATTGGGGCATATGAAGGGAGGGGAGAATGGCATGACACTGGGGCAGATGAAGGGAAGGGAGAATGGCATGACACTGGGGCAGATGAAGGGAGGGGAGAACGGCATGACACTGGGGCAGATGAAGGGGGGGAATGGCATGACACTGGGGCAGAGACGGGGGGACATAAAACTGTGGGCAGATGAAGGGGGGAGAACGGCATGAAACTGGGGACAGACATGGAGGGGGGACATGAAACTGGGGGCAGTGGAAGGGTGTATATGAAACTGGGGGAGAGATGGAGGGGGCATATAATTTACGGGTGACTGTAGGAGGATTATACTGTGTGGGAGCACACGTAAAATGAATGAGAATGGTCAGATTCAACATAAAAGTGGGCAGAGCGAAATTTGCTGCGGCGCGCAGAGCATGCCGCACATTTTATCTCTCTTTCTACTCTTCAAAAGTTGGGAGGTATGGCGTTGGTGACGCCACCCTCCTGCGTGACGTCTCTCACTTCATCTGCGACATGCAGTGTCCCGACTCCCCCGCCTCCTCCACAAGGGGGCCCACTGAGGCTCTGTCGCCCAAGGGCCCATAAAAACCTGGAGCCGGCCCTGCGCGCCATAATCCACACCTGTGTGCCTGTGTGAAGGGGCCCTAAGAGCACACACATTGACAAGATCCTGCAGTATTTTGAGTCCATGTGAACAACAATGTACAACAATACCTGTTACTAATCCCATCCAGCCATTGCAGAAAAAAAATCTGCAGCAGAAAAACTACATTTTTAAAGACACCCATGTTTTTGAACATTGCAGCATGTCAATTATACCTGTGAAAATGTTAACATTTTCTGTATAGTTATAATAGGGGCAGAAAGTCCACAGAGAAAAACTCTGCAAAAATGCAGTGAATAACACTATGGAAAACAATGTGATGTGTTTCGGCTGCATTTAATCTGCATAGGTTTTTTTGCTGCGTTTTGCTTCATAGGGCCATAGCCTCAATTAGGATACAAAAGGGGCATTATTAATAATGGGCACTATTTAAGGGGAACACAGGCACATTATTCATTTAAAGATACACTTGGCAATATTAATTATTCTGGGAGGAGGTTATATTAGTGGGATGGGGACTTTGTGTAGGTCAGGTGCATGTCTTAAAAGATGTGTTTTTCGGAATCATTTGAAGCTGTAGAAATTGGGAATTAATCTGATTGTCTGGGGTAGAGCATTCCAGAGAAGTGGTGCAACTCGGGAGAAGTCTTGAAGAACATGGTTTGGGTTACAAACAGAGATGAGGGAGGAAATATAGGTTGGTGCAGCATTATGGAGAGCCTTGTGAATGAGGATAAGTTTATATTGTATTCTGTAAGGAATAGGCAGCCAATGTAGCAACTGGCACAGACCCGAGGCATCGCTGTAGTGTCTAGACCGATAGATGAGCCTGGCCGCTGCATTCAGAAAAGATTGAAGAGGGGAGAGTTTAGTGAGGGGAAGACCGATTAGTAAGGAGTTACAGTAGTCAAGTCAATAATGGTCAATGGACAATAAGGGTCTTTTATATTTCTGTGGTAAGGAAAGGGTGAATTCTGTAAATATTTCTGAGGTGACATGAGCATGCGAGTGATTGGATATGGGGATGAAGGAAAAGTCTGAGTCAAACATAATTCTGAGACAGTGGACATAGTGCCTTGGAGTTATAGTAAGTCGGAGATTGAAATGGAAATATCAGGGTTAGGTCTGTTAGATGGTTCAGTCTTTGAGAAATTAAGATTCAGAAAAAGTGAAGACATTATTTGAGACAGCAGAGAGACAGTCACTGGTGTTCTGTATTAGTGCAGGGGTGATGTCACGGGATGAAGTGTATATAGTTGTGAGTCGTCAGCATAAAGATGACCAAATCTGTTGATGGATTGTCCAATATGGGCTGTGTAGAGAGAAAAGAGCAGGGGGCCTAGGACCGAGCCCTGAGGAACCCCAATAGCAAGGGGAAGAGGGGAAGAAACAGATCACATTTGTTAACAGTGAGCATCATTTTTTGGTAAAATATTGGTGCCGTATATCGCATAAGGAACAGTATCCAACATTTCTTGTGCGTTGCACCAAAATAGTCATGCATGCCCACATTGAACACAGTGGATGATAACTCTAGTACATTTTAGGCTACCTATTAGCTGATTTATTTTGGGATAAATGTTTGTGCTAAAATTTTGTCAGAGTTTGGTACCTTTTGTCCAATTCAAGCCATGCCCTTTCCATATGAAGTCTCGCTCTTTTCCTACAAAAGCTATGCCTACCTATAGCGCAGAAAATATATAATGTGCTAATATGTGACTGCCTGACGGTCTAATCTGGTTTTATCCTATCTGACTTTGGGTCAGCAGTAACAATTTGGCTCCATTAAATTTGTTCCATATAAACTATAGCTCACATAACATTGCAAAAATATCCTGATTTGCTCTGAGTTCTTGTTTTTTACCTACCATAGCCAAAGAAAACTCATTTTTGTATATAAATGTGTCCTCAATTTCATAGGGGCTGAGCTATACATAAGCATTGCAGTGTGCAGGATCATTTCTCACTATACACATTCAGGATACTGTGCACATAAACATTATCATAATACATTTTATGGAGTGAGTGGCCTTTGCTTTTCCAAGGTCCAGAGATTTTTAATGGCAACCTAAATAGCTGTCTGTCTGAATGACCTGTAAAGAGCAATGATGGCTCTTACTCCAATAAATTTAGCCATATGTCACTATTGCTTAGTGCATGACTGTGTGACTCAGTCCTCAAAGTCCACTGACCTGCCGGTGCTTAAGAATGTCTCCATTTAACTTGTAATTAACTAATTAACATTGCTTTGCCCTTTGTATATATCACTAAGCAATATGCTTGGCTATATACTCCTCTCCAGTCAAGAAGTGCGGTAGGCTGATGGGGACTGATGGCGGAGGAGGTGACGTTTTTAAAGCTATGTGCCTCATAAAGTATGGCTATGCTATTCTCAGATCTAATTGTTCTGTAGGTGAGTCCTAAAATACATTATATCACATATACAAAAGCTTAATATAACATTTACAACTTAGAGAAATACAAATGGGATGTCCAAGAATAGTTTTTATATGAAAATATTGTACTATAGCATAGAAAAAGAAAAGAAGAGCAACTATGAATTGCATTCCTATTATCCCGTGTTGCCCCCAATGTCTACATTGCAGAACAGAACAATGTGGGTGGGATTACAGCATGACTGACAGCTCTACTTTCAGGTCCTGTTTTATTCCACTGTACTCTCACTCTTTCATCTGTTTACATATACTCTCTACGTCACGTCAAACCGTTGCAGGTAACAAAATCGCAGCATGTCAAATATACCTACGGAACTCCGGCGGTTTCCCTATAGGTATAATGGAAGCAGAAAGTCCACAGGGGAAACCTGTTCGGACTTTCTGTGAAAAGTGCTGCAAGAAAAACTGAAATGCACTGCCACCACCGATATTCCCGCAGTGCTTTCTTACTACGGCCCACTACGTGGCGCTTTAGCCTATAGGGGTTTTCACCAAAACTGATCACCTATCCATAAAGCTACTGTAGCTTAAAGTTGGCATAGATAAGATTTTCTGGCATATAGACTGAAAAAAATTGCCAAATCTACTAAAAGGTGCATGGCTCTTAAGAATTTTTGGCACATGTTACTCCATTGCACTTCATATATATAAACTGGGTGTCAGTCTTAATAAATTCCTCCAAGAGAGTGTAATTATAAGACACTTTCTTTTATCAGTCACCACTAGTGGGGTTTAGGAGTTTTCTGCACATGACTTGCACATTGCATGCAACAGTAAAATACATACAGTGAGCTACAAATGGCAGCTGCAGGACGCTAAATTTTTGTTATATTAATATGTGAAGTGAAGCAGGGGAAATCTGGACCTAAAACCGCTATAGACAGCGTGGAAAAAAAACACATCATTTTACAATAACAGCAAAGTGAATGGGATTCCAGCATCCCCAATGCTGCCAGAGAACTCCCTCCAGTGACGCCTCCATCTTCTTCTGCAACCGCCTATTCTGCCATCTTCTTCCAGCTGGGGTCCGGCTGGGGTCACGGCCCGCTCTTGCGTGCATGCGCAGTATGTTCCTGTAGTTCTCCAAGAGAACTAATTTGCATACCGATAAAAAACGGTATTTCTACCGAACGGCGGGCCGGAGGCGACTGATAAAGGTAGGAGACGAATAGCTGTTCTTAAGGCTATTCCGACGTGGTAACTAGAAAAAAACTTGTTTTAATGGTAGAATCCCTTTAAGGCAATATTGCAATATGCAATATGCATCTCGCCTGGCCGACTCAGCTACACTTGCACTTGAGAAAGGACCCGTGGGCGTCCGAAACGCGTCGTGCTTTTTTAATTGTTTTACAATAAAAAGAACCTGCCTCCTAATACTGCATCTGATTCAAGACCTACCAGTGAGCGCGAACCTGTGCCTTTTCGTTTTCTACCTTACTTCTCCGGTCCTCCGGTGAATCCACTGGTTCTGCTGCCACTCCCGCCTGGATTTCCACTCTAAAATGTGATTATAGAGGTTGTGTTAATCACAAACCCCCAGGTGAGAGACCAACTGGTGTACTTACCCCATCTCATTATTTTCTCAAATATCAGCAATAATACTACACTCAGAGCGCTCTGTGTCTCTCTCCATTTTGTCTTTCACAATATTGCTGATAAAAGATGGATGTTCTTTTCTCATAGGGCATTGTTCTGTTAGCAATCCTTGGACTCGCTTTTTGGCAATTGTCACATAAAAGAACAGGTTAAGGAGATATTGTCACTCCTTAGGGAGAGACCACCATGTAGGTGTGTGGAGTCTTATTAAGCCATTTACGCTCCACTGTGAGGGATCATGGGAAGAATATGTAAATCTGTCTCCCGAGATGTAAATAGGGAGACAGTGCCTCAGTCATGCTGCCCACTAGGGGGAGCTCCCTTTAACATCATGCCTGACCTTCCCAGAGGCCTGAAAATGACACACTAATGAATTTAGCAACACCTGAACTTTTGCGACAAGGGAAACCTTTGACACCTGTAAGCTCTTTGGTGTCAGTAATGATAGGATTCTTCATCCCACTTGTCTCAAGGCATGATGTTAAAGGGAGCTCCCCCTAGTGGGCAGCATGACTGAGGCACTGTCTGCCTATTTACATCTTGGGAGACAGATTTATATATTCTTCCCATGATCCCTCACAGTGGAGCGTAAATGGCTTAATAAGACTCCACACACTTACATGGTGGTCTCTCCCTAAAGAGTGACAATATCCCCTTAACCTGGTCTAGAAGACTCTCACCTCTGCCAAGTCAGTCTTCTCTGCACCGGGCTGAAGAGATCCAATCAGATTGAAACAGCTGTCCTCGGCTGAGAGACTAACTTGGTAAAATCCCACATCATTGCAGTAAAGGCCTCTGGGAAGGTCAGGCATGATGTTAAAGGGAGCTCCCCCTAGTGGTCAACATGACTGAGGCACTGTCTTCCTATTTACATCTCGGGAGACAGATTAGCATATCCTTCACATAAAAGAACATAAATAGTATTTTAGCAGACTCCAAAAACTAATGTAATAAATATGGCCCTAAAAACATTTGTCGATGAATGGGAACATAAAAACATTTACTACATGTATACATTCAAGTGAAATCCATATACTCTACAAAAACACACCAAAAACCCATAAGCCTCGCCCAGTAACAAAACTTTACTCATAAGGACAACCTCATCACATGCATCCTTCTGACTAGAGATGAGCGAACAGTGTTCTATCGAACACATGTTCGATCGGATATCAGGGTGTTCGCCATGTTCGAATCGAATCGAACACCACGTGGTAAAGTGCGCCAAAATTCGATTCCCCTCCCACCTTCCCTGGCGCCTTTTTTGCACCAATAACAGCGCAGGGGAGGTGGGACAGGAACTACGACACTGGGGGCATTGAAAAAAATTGGAAAAAGTCATTGGCTGCCGAAATCAGGTGACCTCCATTTTAGACGAATAGTGGATTTCAAATCCGGGTCATATGAGAATGTGAACTTTGTGACTATGAGACAGGGATAGCTGTACAGGCAGGGATAGCTAGGGATAACCTTTATTTAGGGGGGAATGTTATTAAAAATAACTTTTTGGGGCTCTATCGGGTGTGTAATTGTGATTTTTGTGAGATAAACTTTTTCCCATAGGGATGCATTGGCCAGCGCTGATTGGCCGAATTCCGTACTCTGGCCAATCAGTGCTGGCCAATGCATTCTATTAGCTTGATGAAGCAGAGTGTGCACAAGGGTTCAAGCGCACCCTCGGCTCTGATGTAGCAGAGCCGAGGCTGCACAAGGGTTCAAGCGCACCCTCGGCTCTGATGTAGGAGAGCCGAGGGTGCACTTGAACCCTTGTGCACCCTCAGCTCTGCTACATCAGAGCCGAGGGTGCGCTTGAACCCTTGTGCACACTCTGCTTCATCAAGCTAATAGAATGCATTGGCCAGCGCTGATTGGCCAATGTATTCTATTAGCCTGATGAAGTAGAGCTGAATGTGTGTGCTAAGCACACACATTCAGCTCTACTTCATCGGGCTAATAGAATGCATTGGCCAGCGCTGATTGGCCAGAGTACGGAACTCGACCAATCAGCGCTGGCTCTGCTGGAGGAGGCGGAGTCTAAGATCGCTCCACACCAGTCTCCATTCAGGTCCGACCTTAGACTCCGCCTCCTCCGGCAGAGCCAGCGCTGATTGGCCGAAGGCTGGCCAATGCATTCCTATGCGAATGCAGAGACTTAGCAGTGCTGAGTCAGTTTTGCTCAACTACACATCTGATGCACACTCGGCACTGCTACATCAGATGTAGCAATCTGATGTAGCAGAGCCGAGGGTGCACTAGAACCCCTGTGCAAACTCAGTTCACGCTAATAGAATGCATTGGCCAGCGCTGATTGGCCAATGCATTCTATTAGCCCGATGAAGTAGAGCTGAATGTGTGTGCTAAGCACACACATTCAGCACTGCTTCATCAAGCCAATACAATGCATTAGCCAGTGCTGATTGGCCAGAGTACGGAATTCGGCCAATCAGCGCTGGCTCTGCTGGAGGAGGCGGAGTCTAAGGTCGCTCCACACCAGTCTCCATTCAGGTCCGACCTTAGACTCCGCCTCCTCCGGCAGAGCCAGCGCTGATTGGCCGAAGGCTGGCCAATGCATTCCTATGCGAATGCATACTTAGCAGTGCTGAGTCAGTTTTGCTCAACTACACATCTGATGCACACTCGGCACTGCTACATCAGATGTAGCAATCTGATGTAGCAGAGCCGAGGGTGCACTAGAACCCCTGTGCAAACTCAGTTCACGCTAATAGAATGCATTGGCCAGCGCTGATTGGCCAATGCATTCTATTAGCCCGATGAAGTAGAGCTGAATGTGTGTGCTAAGCACCAACATTCAGCACTGCTTCATCAAGCCAATACAATGCATTAGCCAGTGCTGATTGGCCAGAGTACGGAATTCGGCCAATCAGCGCTGGCTCTGCTGGAGGAGGCGGAGTCTAAGGTCGGACCTGAATGGAGACTGGTGTGGAGCGATCTTAGACTCCGCCTCCTCCAGCAGAGCCAGCGCTGATTGGTCGAGTTCCGTACTCTGGCCAATCAGCGCTGGCCAATGCATTCTATTAGCCCGATGAAGTAGAGCTGAATGTGTGTGCTTAGCACACACATTCAGCTCTACTTCATCAGGCTAATAGAATACATTGGCCAATCAGCGCTGGCCAATGCATTCTATTAGCTTGATGAAGCAGAGTGTGCACAAGGGTTCAAGCGCACCCTCGGCTCTGATGTAGCAGAGCTGAGGGTGCACAAGGGTTCAAGTGCACCCTCGGCTCTCCTACATCAGAGCCGAGGGTGCGCTTGAACCCTTGTGCACACTCTGCTTCATCAAGCTAATAGAATGCATTGGCCAGCACTGATTGGCCAGAGTACGGAATTCGGCCAATCAGCGCTGGCCAATGCATTCTATTAGCCCGATGAAGTAGAGCTGAATGTGTGTGCTAAGCACACACATTCAGCACTGCTTCATCACGCCAATACAATGCATTAGCCAGTGCTGATTGGCCAGAGTACGGAATTCGGCCAATCAGCGCTGGCTCTGCTGGAGGAGGCGGAGTCTAAGATCGCTCCACACCAGTCTCCATTCAGGTCCGACCTTAGACTCCGCCTCCTCCAGCAGAGCCAGCGCTGATTGGTCGAGTTCCGTACTCTGGCCAATCAGCGCTGGCCAATGCATTCTATTAGCCCGATGAAGTAGAGCTGAATGTGTGTGCTTAGCACACACATTCAGCTCTACTTCATCGGGCTAATAGAATGCATTGGCCAGCGCTGATTGGCCGAATTCCGTACTCTGGCCAATCAGCACTGGCTAATGCATTGTATTGGCTTGATGAAGCAGTGCTGAATGTGTGTGCTTAGCACACACATTCAGCTCTACTTCATCGGGCTAATAGAATGCATTGGCCAATCAGCGCTGGCCAATGCATTCTATTAGCGTGAACTGAGTTTGCACAGGGGTTCTAGTGCACCCTCGGCTCTGCTACATCAGATTGCTACATCTGATGTAGCAGTGCCGAGTGTGCATCAGATGTGTAGTTGAGCAAAACTGACTCAGCACTGCTAAGTCTGCATTCGCATAGGAATGCATTGGCCAGCCTTCGGCCAATCAGCGCTGGCTCTGCCGGAGGAGGCGGAGTCTAAGGTCGGACCTGAATGGAGACTGGTGTGGAGCTATCTTAGACTCCGCCTCCTCCAGCAGAGCCAGCGCTGATTGGTCGAGTTCCGTACTCTGGCCAATCAGCACTGGCCAATGCATTTCTATGGGGAAAAGTTAGCTTGCGAAAATCGCAAACTGACAGGGATTTCCATGAAATAAAGTGACTTTTATGCCCCCAGACATGCTTCCCCTGCTGTCCCAGTGTCATTCCAGGGTGTTGGTATCATTTCCTGGGGTGTCATAGTGGACTTGGTGACCCTCCAGACACGAATTTGGGTTTCCCCCTTAACGAGTTTATGTTCCCCATAGACTATAATGGGGTTCGAAACCCATTCGAACACTCGAACAGTGAGCGGCTGTTCGAATCGAATTTCGAACCTCGAACATTTTAGTGTTCGCTCATCTCTACTTCTGACTTATCTCTTCATCCATATTCACATCATAGGTTATTTTTCCCCAAAATATCTACACCTATTTGTAAAAGTCACTTTACAAGTAAGAAACACGCTATAGTGTGAGAGATAAAAATGTCGAATCTGAATTTTTTTCAATAACTTGCAGGTTTGAAAAGGATAAATGTCAAGTTGGAATTTCTTTCTTTTCTTTTTTTTAAGCTAATTTGTTATATTCCCTTTTCTTCCCGCAGATGCCAATAAAGAGAGATACAAGAAAAGATATCAAGATGACAGGGTGTTGACAGGAGCAGGGAGACTACAGTGGTTCCCTTCCCCGCAGACAACAGAAATGACATCATGTCTCCTGAAAATGACACACTAATGAATTTAGCAACACCTGAACTTTTGCGACAAGGGAAACCTTTGACACCGGTAAGCTCTTTGGTGTCAGTAATGATAGGATTCTCCATCCCACTTGTCTCAAGATCCGATGGCTGCATTACCTTTGCAGACCTAACAAGTTGACACTAGTTCATTTGCTCCTTCTACCCATGATGACATCTCTTTTGCAGAAGACTTGAGGAAGTAATTGACTTTCTTTTTAGTCGAAGGCTTACTCCAAAATGTCATTATGACCTAAGACGTCTCTATCAGACTGGATACAAACAGGAAGCACAGGATTTTTTAAAGGTGAAGTAGATCTTGCTAATGAAGAAGTATCTTTCAGCATCTGGACAGGGTGCATGCTGCCGGAGCCTCCATTTGGGTGAATGTCATAGGTCACAGTTCAAGCAGTACACAGAGCAGTGATTAGAGATGATATATTAAGTTGTGATAAAATACGTAAATGAAGGCTATGGCAATGCGACTGGGTCCAGTGTTATTTCATTTCCTTTTTTTTTACAGACTCCCAATTATTGTAATCTCAAGCAGATGCTTCTGGAATGTCAAGACTGTTAACCCTTTACTGTAAGAGGTTATTGACGTTATGATGACAGGTACAATGAAAAGAAGCGTGTTGGCGATTGTGAAAGAAATTATGAAATAATACAAGAAATTAGAGGTTAGGGTCGGTGGAGAAAAACTCAAAATCCGAAATACTGGTTATATGAAATGGCAAAATTGAATTCACTTTCTCAAGTCCTGTGTCTGGGTCAGTGGAAGACTAAGGCTGGTCCATATTTTAAGACCGCAAATGGTCCGCAATTGCGGGTTTTAAATTCCGGACCATTTGTGGACCCACTGTTTTCTATGCGGCCTCTTACACCACCGTAGATTTTGTCCGTGGTGTGGCGTGTCGTAACCGTGGTCTGGACAGTATACCGCATGTCCGTAATGGCTGTGTTTTTATGGCATGGACTGTCCCATACAAGTCTATGGGCGCGTGCAGTTATGCGGATATACACTGAACACACATCAGTGTATATCTGCAATTGTGGATGTCAACGTGTGTTTTGTGGTGTGTTTTGTTTTTTGCGGATCCGCATAATACTGATACACATGGAACGTTGCAGATGCACTTTGCGGTTGGACACGGATGTCTGCGGAATTAGTTTTTAGAGTGAAATTTGTGTTGCGGATCCGCAAATTGCAGACCACAAAAACTACTACAGTCGTGTAAGACCAGCCTAAAGCTAGCCATATACATTAGATAACTTTCAGCCAAATGTTCAACCAAGAGCTTTCTCTCTCCAAAGAAACAAACATACTCAACTTATCTTCCTGTAGTGGTAGCTTATCTCACTGAGAACAAAAGGATTGGGGATGTTAAAATCTAACAAATTTATCCACTATCTCCCTAAATATCTGCTATCTGTGGAAATCCAGGAGGACCTCCATGCACACTTTATTGTTGACAGAAATTTATTGGAGTCGAGAAGGAATTTTTTTCCCCTGATATGGGGCAATTGGTATAAGCCTCATGGGATTTTTTGCCTTCCTCTGGATCAACACTGTAGGTTTATAGGTTGCACTTGATGGATCGGTGTCTTTATCCAATCTCAACTACTGTGTAGCTACGTCATATACGGGTTATGGACAGATAGCTTTAAAATAATTACCAAGTATGGGACAAGAAGACTAGTAACCTCATTTCAGTTTGGGTGAGCAAGTTAAAGATTAATAGTACATAGAATATTGTAGACATCAAAACAGACACAGTGTAAAATTTTTAATTAAAAAATTCTCATTTTAGTTATTTTGCTATACAAGAATATTCTTAATTCTTCAAAGGCACTTATACCACATATAAAGAGCATGCAGAAGCTATGGGGACTACAGAGAGAAGGGGTTAGCCCTGGTTCGTCCTGTCCCCTTTACTACTTAGTGGTAAGAACTTGGGCACCATCCTTCAAGAATCTGTATGGTTAACAAAGAAAAGAAATGAAAATGACATGGCAGAGGATACAAACAGTATGCCTTTCTGACCTTGATGGCAAAACTGACATTATTTTATAATTGAGAAGCCATTTCAGTCTTGCTTTGAGGCCTTTTCTCTATTTTTGTATACCTTTGACATTTCTTTTTAGTTGCATTGACCATCTTTGTGTGACAGGATGATTACAGAAAGTCAATATATATACTAGTTGTCAATTTTCAATAATCTTCACATAAACTGATAATGAAGAATTATTGTATACAAATGTCAGTCAATAATAGACTGACAGACAGACAATTTGGAGATTCTAATTCAAAAGAGACAACCAAGATACCTTTACAAAAATGAATCATGGTAAGACAAGATTGTGGTCAGGACAGTAGTAGGGAGTGCAAATGCATTATCAAGAGGTTGCACTGATGTGTGAACCAAGCCTAAGGGTTGGTTCACACTAGCGCTTGTATTCCGTCCGCAAAGAGTCCGCATGGAGACCCCCCCTGGACGGAATGCAATCGCAATTGCAATCAATGTGCTTTCAAAGCACATGGAGACCATAGACCAGACCTGGGCAAAGTCCGGCCCCCGGGCCATATCCGGCCCTCTGACTGATTCAGTCCGGCCCGCACAGCTCTGACTAGGGAGGCGTGTCTAGGGGGCGTGTCTTAGTGCCGGCCGAACATGGAGATGTGGAGCGTGTCATAAAGTACTGAGAGATGTAAGGTAAGCTGCAGGGTGGAGCGAGAGAGAGAGTGTGTGTGTCTATATGTGTGTCTGTATATGTGTGTGTGTCTATATGTGTGCCTGTGTCTATATGTGTGCCTGTGTCTATATGTGTGCCTGTCTATATGTGTGTGTGTCTATATGTGTGTGTGTCTGTCTATATGTGTGTGTGTCTATATGTGTGCCTGTCTGTGCGTGCGTGTGCGTGTGTGTGTGTGTGTGTGTGTGTGTGTGTGTCAGCAACCTAGGGGCAGAGATGGAAGGGGAATGTTATACTAGGGCAGAGATGGCAGATGGAGGAGGGGGACATGAAACTGGGGGAGAGATGGAGGGGGGGCATGAAACTGGGGAAATTAAAGGGGGATATGAAACTGAGGGAGAAATGGAGGGAGGGGGACATGAAACTGGGGGTAGATGAAGAGGGCACAGACTGGGGGGACATTAAACCGTGGATGAAGCTGTAGGGGGACCTGTCTGCCTCTAGTTGCCCCCAGTTTAATGTCACCCTCCAGCTACCCCTACAGTTTAATGTCTGCTTCCAGCGTCCCGATTTTAATGTCCCCCTCTAGTTGCCCCCAGTTTCATGTCCCGCTCCAGCTGTCAATTTATTGCCGCCCTCCAACTACCCCCACTGTTTAATGTCCCCCTCCAGCTGCTCCAGTTTCATGTCCCCTCTAGTTTCCACCAGTTTACACTGGGGCACCAGGAGAGGGACTTAATACTGTGGGGCAGTTGGAAGGGAACATTATAATGTGGGGGCATATAATGTACGGGTGACTGTAGGAGGATTATACTGTGTGGGGGCACATGGAAAGATGATTGGGAATGGGCGAAGTCAACGTAGAAGTGGGTGGAGCTAAATTTGTTGTGGCACGGCCCTCTAGCATAGTTTCAATTTCTTACATGGCCCCATGGGAAAATTAATTGCCCACCCCTGCCATAGACTATAATGGGCTCTGTGTAATTGCTGCGCACTGCCCGCACGAATGAATTGTGCGGACAGTGCGCGGCAAGCACACGGAGCCCATTATATTCTATGGGCTCCGTGTGCTTAACTGCACAGCGCTTGCATTAACGTTGGCATTCCGTCCGGGGGGGTCTCCATGCGGACTTCTTGCGGACGGAATACAAGCGCTAGTGTGAACCAACGCTTAGTTAAAAGTGTTTTACTATTTTTATACACCTTCCCTGGCCTCTGATTAATATACTTCAGTGTTTGAAGAGACCTCAAAGCATAATAATCAACTTTGGTGGATTTGTGGATGGTGAACCCCAAAACTTTCAAGTTTGATTGAATCTGAAATTATTTGGAAAATTGATTGCGAACACTGCTCATTATGAACCAGTTCACCCATCTCTACTAACAGAGGATGAACATGACACTAGACTTCTGAGACTCCTGAATTACTTCATTATATAATGCAAGTATTTATTAAATTAGGGATATCTCTCCAGACAGCTGACAGATCCCTGAAAACATTACAATAACAATTAATATTTTCATAATGTAGCATATTTGAAACTTTAGAAATGTTTTTGGGATGTTATGTATAATATATTGCCTTTACAATAAATGTTGTTTCAGCATCAAATTTCGGAACATGTGCAGATTTGTCTCAGCTGTGCATTGTACGCAAAACATGATTTACGAGGCATGTTTTTTTGTTTGTTTTTTTCCCTGGCGCTTTATACATCACAATTCAAGTTTATTTGTGTTTGCACTTTTGATACTATTATGTTAGCTACAGCCATGCAACTTTTGTTACATACAATCCAATTTATCATATAAGTAACACTATTTTTTAATTAAAAAAAAATCATGGTGACTATTTTAAAAATGAAAATAAAGATTGAACTAAAGTTTGCTAAAGCCAATAACAGGCCTCAACCATCCCTTCTACAGGCCTGGGAAATCAGTAGAGGCTAGGGTTGAGCGATCGTGTTTGGAAAAAATCGGATTCTGATCGGCGATCGAGAAAAATTCACAATCGCGATCGGAATCCCGAACACAATCTTTTTAGGTGGGATCGAGATCGGTGATCATTTCCCACAATACTTTGCTAGCTAGTCTCCCATTCATTCTAATGGGAGACTAGCTAACATCTCTAGTAGCTACTTACCTGAAGAGATGGCTGGTCCGATGCCGGTCTTCTCGTTCTTCTTCACCTCGCTGTCCACTGCCTCCCAGGTTAGGAGAGTGTGGGCGGGTACTGGGAGGGGAGATGTCACGGCTCCCCGCCCTGTTCCCGCCCACACTCTCCTAAGCTACAAGCCTCGCCTTCCTAGCTCTTTAAACACTAAACTGGGAGGCGGGGGCAGCGAGGCAAAGAAGATCGAGTACACCGAGCACCGGACAAGCCATCTCTTCAGGTAAGTGGACACCAGGGGCGGACTAAGTAGCCAGAGGATTAAAAAAAAATCCTCTGGCTACTTAGTGATTAAAAAAATTCACTACACAGTGTTGATTCTAACAATTAAAGTGTTCAATTGTTATATTCCATGCTGTATAGTGAATAGGATTGCTTTTAAAATCCGATCTCCGATTAGTAAAAAAAATACCATTGACTTGCATCGGGATCGGAATTCGGATCGAGATCGGGTTCGAATGAAAAATGATCGGAAATCGGATTTCAAAATCGATCCTGAAAAGTCAAGATCGACTCAACCCTAGTAGAGGCTGAAAGTGGTCTGAAGAGATCCAGAGATGCCAAGGATTACACAGCGAACACCACAAGGAGGTGAAGGAAGGTAAGTATCCATGTTTATTATTTTACAGCACATCCCCTAGGCCTCTGCTTATTATACTTTGGGGTCTGAAGGGACCCTGGTGAAATATTTATTCATGGGTGGCCAATCCAAAAAATCTCATGTTTGGCCAAACCCAAGATTTTTGGGGAATTTGTAACCAACATGCTTGTGGCTTCTTTTTAATATTAGTATTCATAGTTAATTATTAGAGATGAGCGAACACCTAAATGTTCGAAGTTCGAAATCTGAAATCCGACTCGAACAGCCGCTCACTGTTCGACTGTTCGAACGGGTTTCAAACCCCATTATAGTCTATGGGGAACATATACTCATTAAGGGGGAAACCCAAATCCGTCTCAGAAGGGTCATCAAGTCCACTATGACACCCCAGGAAATGATACCAACACCCTGGAATGACACTGGGACAGCAGGGGAAGCATGTCTGGGGGCATAAAAGTCACTTTATTACATGGAAATCCCTGTCAGCTTGTGATTTTCGCAAGCTAACTTTTTCCCATAGGAATGCATTGGCCAGTGTTGATTGGTCAGTCTTCAGAATTCGGCCAATCAGCGCTGGCTCTGCCGGAGGAGGCGGAGTCTAAGATCGCTCCACACCAGTCTCCATTCAGGTCCGATCTTAGACTCCGCCTTCTCCGGCAGAGCCAGCGCTGATTGGCTGGAGACTGGCCAATGCATTCCTATGGGTATGTGGTGATGCAGCCGAGCTGAGCGAGTGCACACACTCACCACTGCTGTGCAGAGACTCAGCAGTGTTGAGCCAGTTCTGCTCAACTACACCGCGTGCCGGTCGGCTCTGCTGTGCGAGCTCGGCACACACTCAGCTCTGCTGATTCTGTATACTGATTCTGTATACTGGCCAATCAACGCTGGCCAATGCCAGCGGTGATGCAGAGCTGAGTGTGTGCCGAGCTCGCACAGCAGTGTTGACCGGCACACGGTGAACATCTCGAACAGAGTGATATCCGATCGAACATGTGTTCGATAGAACACTGTTCGCTCATCTCTATTAATTATATTAGGCCTCATGCACACTGCTGTAATATGGCTTGGTTTTCTGCAAAGAGATAATAGGGCTCCCATGGAGGTACATGTTGGCCATACTGTCCCTCTTTATGCCTCTGATTGTATACAGAGGCATTACAGAGATCATATGTAGTATCTGTATATACTTAGGCTTTTACTGTTCTCAAAAAGCCTAAAACAGTAGCCTAAATTCACAATAGTCAGACCACTTAAATAGTGGTTAAACATGGACCCCAGTGGACCCCAGTGACTATATCGGTGTCCGCTGGATGTCCACTTTTTAAAAACTGAAAGTGGCAGTATCTGCGTTGGAGTCTCCTACAGAGACTTCGGCAAAGATGTGAACCCAGCCAAATTTTTTAATGTATTGTGATTTTGTAGAAATTTTCATGAAAAAGTTTCACTATTTTTGACAATTCTATAAATCAAAAATAAAATAAAATATGAGCAGGTGAATTAAAACAACAATAGAATAAAGAGTCTCATAAAGCATATCCATATAATCTATGTGATACAAATCCCATATACTGCAGTGTTTTTGAAGCCCTACTCCGTGCCAACCTTAAAAATAACTTCATGTATCCAACACTTGAAGAAAAAAATGCATAACTTATTTGGATAATTTAATACATTTTTAAAAAATAAAATTAGTGTTAACTCCAGTATAGGAAAGAGTTTTGCTGATTTTCATATCTTGAGCCTAAATAAGACACATCATACAAATCAAGAAAAGGGTAGGAGAAGATTTTCCTTTTGTCTAGAGTGAGTTTTCTTAAGAATGTCATCTGCTTGGCATTATTTCAGCATTGAGGCATGTGACATTAATGTACTTCATGCTGGAAACAACCTTTATAGTAAATGGGAAACTGTGGAAGGAAATGACAAAACATCCTCCTGTGGTTTCTAGATAATTAATTATGGTAAAACAATTAATCTACTGGTTTTCAATCATTCTTACATTTATTATTGTAGTTTTTTTTTATTTTAGAAATCCTATTTAGTTTTAATTTTGATAGGACACATTAGTATTTTGTTTCTTTTCCAGTTACCCATTATTTTTATGTATTTTATGTAGAAGATGACAGATAAATATTGATTTTACAATATAAATCTTTGGTATGATAGGTCGCAATCTCTACCAACCATAAACTATAAAAAACGTGACCTGCTGGCAATATAAACTTGTGCTAATAATTAGAGATGAGCGAACACTAAAATGTTCGAGGTTCGAAATTCGATTCGAACAGCCGCTCACTGTTCGAGTGTTCGAATGGGTTTCGAACCCCATTATAGTCTATGGGGAACATAAACTCGTTAAGGGGGAAACCCAAATTCGTGTCTGGAGGGTCACCAAGTCCACTATGACACCCCAGGAAATGATACCAACACCCTGGAATGACACTGGGACAGCAGGGGAAGCATGTCTGGGGGCATAAAAGTCACTTTATTTCATGGAAATCCCTGTCAGTTTGCGATTTTCGCAAGCTAACTCTTCCCCATAGAAATGCATTGGCCAGTGCTGATTGGCCAGAGTACGGAACTCGACCAATCAGCGCTGGCTCTGCTGGAGGAGGCGGAGTCTAAGATCGCTCCACACCAGTCTCCATTCAGGTCCGACCTTAGACTCCGCCTCCTCCGGCAGAGCCAGCGCTGATTGGCCGAATGCTGGCCAATGCATTCCTATGCAAATGCAGAGACTTAGCAGTGCTGAGTCAGTTTTGCTCAACTACACATCTGATGCACACTCGGCACTGCTACATCAGATGTAGCAATCTGATGCAGCAGAGCCGAGGGTGCACTAGAACCCCTGTGCAAACTCAGTTCACGCTAATAGAATGCATTGGCCAGCGCTGATTGGCCAATGCATTCTATTAGCCCGATGAAGTAGAGCTGAATGTGTGTGTTAAGCACACACATTCAGCACTGCTTCATCACGCCAATACAATGCATTAGCCAGTGCTGATTGGCCAGAGTACGGAATTCGGCCAATCAGCGCTGGCTCTGCTGGAGGAGGCGGAGTCTAAGGTCGGACCTGAATGGAGACTGGTGTGGAGCGATCTTAGACTCCGCCTCCTCCAGCAGAGCCAGCGCTGATTGGCCGAATTCCGTACTCTGGCCAATCAGCGCTGGCCAATGCATTCTATTAGCCCGATGAAGTAGAGCTGAATGTGTGTGCTTAGCACACACATTCAGCTCTACTTCATCGGGCTAATAGAATGCATTGGCCAATCAGCGCTGGCCAATGCATTCTATTAGCTTGATGAAGCAGAGTGTGCACAAGGGTTCAAGCGCACCCTCGGCTCTGATGTAGCAGAGCCGAGGGTGCACAAGGGTTCAAGTGCACCCTCGGCTCTCCTACATCAGAGCCGAGGGTGCGCTTGAACCCTTGTGCAGCCTCAGCTCTGCTACATCAGAGCCGAGGGTGCGCTTGAACCCTTGTGCACACTCTGCTTCATCAAGCTAATAGAATGCATTGGCCAGCACTGATTGGCCAGAGTACGGAATTCGGCCAATCAGCGCTGGCCAATGCATCCCTATGGGAAAAAGTTTATCTCACAAAAATCACAATTACACACCCGATAGAGCCCCAAAAAGTTATTTTTAATAACATTCCCCCCTAAATAAAGGTTATCCCTAGCTATCCCTGCCTGTACAGCTATCCCTGTCTCATAGTCACAAAGTTCACATTCTCATATGACCCGGATTTGAAATCCACTATTCGTCTAAAATGGAGGTCACCTGATTTCGGCAGCCAATGACTTTTTCCAATTTTTTTCAATGCCCCCAGTGTCGTAGTTCCTGTCCCACCTCCCCTGCGCTGTTATTGGTGCAAAAAAGGCGCCAGGGAAGGTGGGAGGGGAATCGAATTTTGGCGCACTTTACCACGCGGTGTTCGATTCGATTCGAACATGGCGAACACCCTGATATCCGATCGAACATGTGTTCGATAGAACACTGTTCGCTCATCTCTACTAATAATGTAGAGTAGAATTTAAACAAAATTCTTTCAGGCTTTTACTTATGTTTAGAAGACAATGATCACAGAAGGGTTTCCATAGAAATAATAATAGATCATACAAATGTGTCCATCCTAATAATTCTGCAAATTTTACTAAGAACTAGGCTTGAGCTGATCTTGAGATTTCAGGATCAATTTTAAAATCTGATTTCCGATCATTTTCCAGCCCATTCCAATCGCAATCATGAAATTTGCTCAATCGTCGATCGGGGTTTGATCTTTCCCAATCCTGATCGCTCAACCCTAATTGAATATTATATATACAGTAGGAATGAGTCAATCTTGAGATTTCAAAACCTGATCTTTGATCGTTTTCCAGCCGATCGCGATTGTGAAATTTGTTCAATCGCTGATCGGGATCCAATCTTTCCCGATCCAGATCGCTCAACCCTACTAAGAACTCCAATTAAAAATCTGATACATTTTTACAACATGCTAACAGAACTCTTGACATGCAGCAATTCACATTACAACTACTGGTTAGCCACACATACCATAAACAACTCCCAAAAGAGTATTGAGAAATAATCCTGCTGGTTATATGTTGCCAGTAATCTTGGTATTAGTGATGGGAAACCTAGGTATGTGAATGAGTATGGTTTGTGACAAACCAGGTTTGTTATGATTTTCCCAAAAATCTCAGCTTTATCTGAACCTGAAATGTTTGGGGTTTGCCACTCACAAATTATTGTTATATTCTGGAGTCTCATACCCATAATAAAGACTGATGCTCACATTCCCTCACCTCTCCCCCATGGTGTCCAGTGCATGTTCTATGCAAGCATCATGAAGTTGGTACTCCCCACATGACCACTGAACTCCCTTCTGGCATCCAGTCAAGTTTTCAAGCAAGTCACATGTTGTCAAAATACCTATCATAACCCCTGATGACCAACCACAGGCCTCAGTGGTGAACCCATTGCCCATGAGGTCACAGAGAGCCCTCAAGATCACCAATGTTGCTAGGAGGTATGCACTGAATGCCACAAGAGAGCCCAGTAGAGGTGAGGGAAGTTGAGCATTAGTGTTTATTAATTTTTCGCAACTCCGGTAAGCTACTGCTCATTATACTCTGAGGTTTGAAGAAACCCCAGAATATAATAATAGTACTTCTTCTTTCTATTGAACAAT
Source organism: Leptodactylus fuscus (assembly GCF_031893055.1). Taxonomy (NCBI): domain Eukaryota; kingdom Metazoa; phylum Chordata; class Amphibia; order Anura; family Leptodactylidae; genus Leptodactylus; species Leptodactylus fuscus. Next base: position 55,787,318 of record NC_134269.1, read on the forward strand.
CTCAGTCTCAAACAAAACTGGATAGCAAGCCTTGCAGATATTTAAGAAATTAATCTTGCAAGGTTTGCCCAAATCTACTTGGGTTATGTCAAACCAATATGAAAGAGAAAGAAAGATGCGCCTATATATAAGATGTGTGATCAGAGAAGCTTTGATCAGTGGAATCCCCAAATGATCACAGCACATAGACAAACATGGTGATGTGTCAGTCCACAACAAGAGGTTGTTGTGTTGCATAAACTGCATACCCCCACCACTCAATAATTTTCTTTTGAGACATCTATCATCATGAAGCATGCGTAAAATCTAAATATTTGAGCTACCATTTACTCTTCCAATGGTTCTACTGATCATTGTGGGCCTCTAAAAGGTGCACCATAGGGGGGATTTCACATACAGTGGCCCACATTTAATAATAGTTCATGTAAACTTAGGTAAACTGAAATTTATCTAATTTATCTCAATGATGTTAGGAGTATTTAGGTTCATTGCTTTCTTTCCTGGTTGATTAGTCTGTCCTCCCATTTGCACCTGGGAGGAGTGGTCTCTACTCGGTATTTAAACCCATGCCTCCCATGGTTCTGTGCTGAGTGTCGCTTTTACAGAGCTAGGCCTTAGCAGGAGGAGTAGGTGGTTATCTTGGATAGAGGAAGTTCCGTGGTTGGTTTTTGGGAGGTTTTGGGTGAACAAGTTGGTGTGTGTGTTTTCCCTTCTGTGTTCACCAATCCTCCCTCTGTGTATAATTGACTGTGTGAGTGAATTGCCTTATCCTTTGATTTCTACTCAGTTTCCCTGTGTTTGTTTCCTAGTGTAAAGTTCCTTCCCATATTGGTTTGGGGAATTCCTTTCCTACATGTTTCCTGTGTGCTGCTTGTGTTGTTAGTCAGCGCACACCCTTGTCAGTCCCTGTCAGTAGCAGCTTCACTTGTTCGTTAGGGGTGACCCCCTTTAGTCTCCAGTCCCTAGAGATCTTATAGGGCATTCCTTCTCCCACTTCCCTCTAGGCCTACGGTGTCAGTGAGAGAGGAGCTGTCGGGGTCAGGCTTAGCCTGAGAACAGCCGACCTACACCCGTGAGGCAGGGACCGGGTTAGCTAGTGGGAGTAGTGCAGGGCGAGATTCCCTACTGCTATCCCTTAGCCCCGTTGCAGCTACCAGGACTGACATAACAGTTGAGGGGAGGATCCTGTTTTCGGAGTATTTTCTTCCATTTCTTCCCCAGTTCCGGAGGAGGAGCTATTTTCTAAAAAGCTGCAAGGGGTATGGTCCCGTATCCGAGAGAATCTGGTGCGGGCGTCGCACCAGGCTAAGGTCCAGGCGGATCGGAAGAGAGGAGAGTTGCAGTTCTTCCCTGGTGAGATGGTTTGGTTGTCCACCAAGAATATCAGGTTGGAGGTTCCTTGCAAGAAGCTGGGTCCCAGGTTTGTGGGTCCTTTTAAGATCATCAAGATGGTAAATGAAGTGGCGGCGCAGCTGCAACTACCTAAAAGGTGGAAGATAAACCGGGTGTTCCATGTCTCCTTGTTAAAGAAGGCCAAGAAGGGAACGTCTCCTGTTAAGGTTCCACCAGTTTCTGAGTCCGGGGAGTATGAGATATCCCGAGTTCTGGATAGCAAATATGTTCGGGGGAAGCTACGGTATCTGGTGGCATGGAAGGGATACGGTCCTGAGGATAATTCTTGGGTTCTGGAGTCGGATATGTCAGCCCCCAGACTCGTGGAGAAATTCCACAAGGAGTTCCCGAAGAAGGATGCTCCTAGAGAATCCGGAGTCTTCTCCTTGAGGGGAGGATCCTGTTAGGAGTATTTAGGTTCATTGCTTTCTTTCCTGGTTGATTAGTCTGTCCTCCCATTTGCACCTGGGAGGAGTGGTCTCTACTCGGTATTTAAACCCATGCCTCCCATGGTTCTGTGCTGAGTGTCGCTTTTACAGAGCTAGGCCTTAGCAGGAGGAGTAGGTGGTTATCTTGGATAGAGGAAGTTCCGTGGTTGGTTTTTGGGAGGTTTTGGGTGAACAAGTTGGTGTGTGTGTTTTCCCTTCTGTGTTCACCAATCCTCCCTCTGTGTATAATTGACTGTGTGAGTGAATTGCCTTATCCTTTGATTTCTACTCAGTTTCCCTGTGTTTGTTTCCTAGTGTAAAGTTCCTTCCCATATTGGTTTGGGGAATTCCTTTCCTACATGTTTCCTGTGTGCTGCTTGTGTTGTTAGTCAGCGCACACCCTTGTCAGTCCCTGTCAGTAGCAGCTTCACTTGTTCGTTAGGGGTGACCCCCTTTAGTCTCCAGTCCCTAGAGATCTTATAGGGCATTCCTTCTCCCACTTCCCTCTAGGCCTACGGTGTCAGTGAGAGAGGAGCTGTCGGGGTCAGGCTTAGCCTGAGAACAGCCGACCTACACCCGTGAGGCAGGGACCGGGTTAGCTAGTGGGAGTAGTGCAGGGCGAGATTCCCTACTGCTATCCCTTAGCCCCGTTGCAGCTACCAGGACTGACATAACAAATGATATATTATAATGGCTGGTGGTGGAGGAGAAACCTGCCTGATGGTTAGATTGGTTCATCTAAGTCTATGACAAATTTAAGTTTGTTTACGTTGAATCTGAATTTTTACGGCACATTTAAGCCACACATCCTTATCTAAGAAGTCACACCAACATGTCTAATAACACAGAGAAATTTTAGCTCAAACAAGATACGTCATCATGTTGTACCAAAGATGCACTTAAGATGTTCTAAATTTGTGCCAGAGTCTATCAGTATCTAGTCCTGAGTGTTTTGGGAAAAACATTCCATTTTCGTTACGTTTTTTCTTTTATATGTTTCTCATATGCTTTTGTCTTGTCCATAAACATTGGGGCCATATGTTCATTAAAGTCTACCAGGAAATCTGAAAAAAACTAGTAACAGTGGTTTTTGTGGTGGTTTGATGATTTTTTTTCTTTTTCTTTTTTGGTCTGTGGTCTTTTTTTTCTGAAACACAGGGTACTCTAGGTATAGTTTTTTCTTGAGTCTTCTATATTAGACATTAATAAACACCAGGAAAAAAAACATTACAAGTGCAAGAAATTGCAAAAAATGGAACCAAACTTTTTTAAAAATACAAATACACACATTATGAGTCTCGCTTAAGCTTCATCTGACCCCACGTTTCATTATCCTGGCTTCTTCTGGTGTCCATACAATACCTGCCTCTATTACAATAATATCCACCATTTACTGAACAATTCATATCATATATTACATATAGTTAGCCCCAATTTAACATTTCCACACCCAGATTACAGTCACAAATAGAAGCTCAGTCTATGATCAGTTGGGCAGTCTGTCCAAAAATTGTAGCCATAATATGGGCACAGAAATGCGCCAGTGATACGTAAACCCAGGAACAAATACACATTTTGGATTACAAGAAGTCTGGAGAGATCTAGAACTGGTTTGGGCATTTATCAGAGCTCATTGTGACTATCGTGACTCAAGAATTTATCACAGATGCACAAACGAAACAGTTAAAGGACAAATTCGGCTCTGCTACATTCACCTTTGCTGTTTCCATCTTTAATAAGAACGCACAATTAAAGGAGATGAAGGAATTTACATTTAGAAATGTATTTTCTGGAGTAGACATCACATATTTTTAAAGAACAAGCTTCCAATTATTTCTGTACCATTGGGTGTTCATGGAGGTATTGTCTGCAGGCAGGTTCAGGCGGTCATATAATTGTCTTCGGTGAGCGGCCGTCTCGCGCGGCACTAACGATCAGTCACTGTTCCAGGTTTCAATAATCAGTAGGAGTCACTTTTCTGGTTGTTAGAGTAATGCCTCATAACAATCTTGGAACATTTACCGCAGGACAGTAAAGAGAAAATGGAGCAATTTAATTCCTATTATCATATGTTATATTTCCTAAGTAGGCGACATTTCCATATTCCTTTTTCAAAATTGTTTCTGCATTTGTCTTGTGCTACAGGAGAGTGCTAAAGAACAAAGAAACGCAATAAATAAAAGGACCTGCATGCCAGGAACATCTCTGTGGAGTGTACAAAGCTTGATCACAGGCAAAGCAATCAGTGGTTTTTTTAACCCTTCTATCGCTCTCCCATAAAATAAATGCTGATGACAAGATTTGGTTATCTGTATGCCCAAATATCCTCGTTACATTGCAATACTGTTATTATTATTATTATTATTATTATTATTATTATTATTATTATTATTATTATTATTATTTTGTATATTTTTATTATGGATATTAATATGTTTTATAATTTTAGTCTCTGGTTTCTGACAGTGGCTTATAGGAGGCGGTGTCCTCACCGTGGACATAGGGTCTTAGCTTTGGCGTCCCACAATTTGCTATCATTGCTACTATATATGGATTTATTATCGTTGGGTTAACACTATGTTTGTGCCCTATGTATACTGGAAAAAAAAAGTATAATTAAAAAATATGGGCAGGCCTGATTTTGAATTCATATTGCCACAATACATTTTTCTATGGACGGTACTACAACTGAAAAATCCAGTTATGGCCATTGGTCTAAGGACCCAAACTATCAAAATCATAGGTTTCTATGCTATAAATCTAGATCATTAGATCCATGCCCAAGATGGGATTTCAGTACTGCCCATACAATGCAGATGTATTATGACCATGTGAATCCAACCTTATAATCCAGGCAACCTTAAGGCAGTCCAGGCATCCTTCACCGATAGAGCAGGATAGAGCTTATAGAAAAGGAGGCTGATAAGCAAATTGGAGGGGGTCCATAGCCGAGCTCACTAGAGGTGGAGATGTGTAAGAACCAATCTCTCTAAGACCTTCTTCAAGTGGGATGTCAATGCTACAGGTCTGTCAGATAAGGTGTCTTTGGAACTGGTACCACATAGATGTTCTCTACAATAGTGGTACCATTTCCAGCTTCAGGCTCATATTGAATGTATATGTAATAACACCACACAGTTGGTCCCCACAAGGCCTCCGCCTCAACCACCAACCCCGTGTGAACTTCTCCCCCCTCCCTTTATGAACCCAGCTTTATTCAACTGTATCAGTGCTTATTTCTTTACTGGGCTCCCCCTACCTCCCCATCTCCACTCCATACACTTCTATGTAAACTGATCTTTCTGTGAGTCTTCTGTGTGGAGGGATCTCTCTGTGAATATAGATGACCTTTGGACATTTGCTGATGACAGGAGATAGAAGCACTTTCCTCTGATAAGAGATATTATAAAATTTCTTATTTTGAGCGAATTTGATGGTAAATTGGATCTAATTTTAAAAATAAAAGTTGCAGTGAGAAATAAATTCTCATACTTTCCCTTAGATGCAGGGTCGGACTGGGGTGTCTAGGGCCCACCAGTGGAAATGTTTCTAGGGGCCCACCACCAGGAACCTGCAGACCAGCGATACCGAGACAGGGCAGCTAAAGGTAATACCATCTCCGGAGCCATGCAGCTCACCTGCCATACAATGTGCAACAACATACTACCTAAACCTACTGCTACACTCTGTATGGAAAGTGAACAGCGCAGCTTCTAGAAATGTTACCATTACCTGTAGCCAGGATGTCCTGGAAGAGCTGATCTGCAGAGGTCCTGGATGTTGTATCATCACAGATGTAATACTGATGGCCTATCCTAAGGACAGACCATCAACATTATAAAGATGGATAAATCCTTTAAAGATTTGTCCAGGAATTGGATCAACCCATGTGCTTGATGGAAGGTGTAAAATAAAAAAATAAATAAAAAGCGCCTTCACCTGTCCCCATTGCTCCATTGTCCGCCGCCAGTGTCCATTTAGTCTCGTGCCGGCGCCTCCTTGCTGGGAGTCCTGCACCTCATGGGACCACTGAAACCAATGAGATAAAGGATTTCCAGAAATAAGGCCATGAGACCGAACAGACACAGGCAGGAGGATAACGTGGCGCTGGGGACAAAAGCTCAATGAAAACCACTGCGTCTCACGTCTGCGCCTAATCTTTAAAGAGGACCTTTCACAATTGGGGCACATGTGGATTAATACACTGTTAGAAAGGCGTTTATGTCAGTCAATCAGTAACACCCTTCCTCACAGTAGCGTCTATTGCGCTGTACTGTGTGAGGGGGCTTTGCTTACCGCCTAGTGATGACGCTGAGCGGTGAGGAACGCTTCCGATCTCACAGTACAGTGCAATAGGTGCTGCTGGGAAGAAGAACGTTCCTGACTGACTGTCAGAAATGCCCTTCTGACAGTGAAGAGCTACGGTACCGGCACCGATAGCTCTTTACTGGGGGCACAGAACAGGAAAGCTGCACTGAATTCAGCGCACTGTCGGCTTTCTAGCGGTATATAAAACCGCATGTGCCCCAGGAGGTGAAAGGTCCTCTGTAACATCTCAATATACTGTACATCACACTACAAGGATAAGACCTAACACAGCATCCGACAGCCAAAAAGCACTGCGGGAAAACCCCCGGCGGCAACACATCAGTTTTTCCTGCAGCGCTTTTTTCAGAAACTCCACAGAGGTTTGCTCTGAGGACTTTCTGTTTCCATTATACCTATACTCCAACACTACACACTCATACATATACATTCATATATACTCACACACACACACACACACACACACACACATATATATACAGTATATATAATTAGCATAGCATATACACATTTATGTACATTCATATACCATATATACTATATATACTCACATATATACATACACTCACACATTATTATAGCATACTGTATATACACACACATACCTGTATACAAACATACAGTCCTCACACAGTATACAAGATACATGCTTTAACCCTTAAGTACTATCATGGTGTCTATCATAATGATATGTGTGTGATAGTGGTGTATGATAGACACCATGATAGGACTTAATGGTTAAACAAATGTACACATATACATATTAAACATTACATTTTACTAAAAAAAAAGAAAAAATATACTCACATTTGTGGATCATTGCAGCAGCAGCAGACTCCTCTGTCCCCACACGGGCCGATGTAAGCGATGACTCACTGCTGGGAGGGGGAGGGGAAGGAAGTCCGGGCTGCAGAGAGATCGCTTCTAAAGATTGCAGGGAGAGATGCAGCAGCTGCCCCTGGTGTGCTCCGGAGTCCGATGTATACTTTCCTTATATTAATAGGGAAAGTATAGCATCGGCAGGAGGCCCCTCTGTGTAAGTGTCGGGGCCCTGGGAAACTGGCAGCCGGGCATCTTTAGTAATTACAGCGCTGCCGGCAGCCTGGGGCCCCGAGCTTACCGATCGGGCCCCTGCCACTAGCAGTGCTCAGTTTATCAATGCAAATGCATTGGACAGGGGTCTGAACCAGCCCCTGACATCCCGATCGGGCCCCTGACCAGTGCTTCTGCATTGACAAAATGAGCACTGACAGTCCAGGCTGGGGCCTACCGGGGGATTCCCCGGTACCCCGGCGGGCCAGTCCGACCCTGCTTAGATGCACATTTCATAAAAATCAATGGTGGAAAAGGAATCTCCCTCTTAAGATAGCAGCACATATAGGATGTGTAAACCTTAAGATACAGTAGGCTGATTTATAATACAATTTAAGACACTATTGTGTGTAGGGGACTAATTTGTATTGGGCCGAATTGACTCTATATACATATAAGGATGTTGTGTGAGATAACTCAAACGTATAGTCAGCTTTAGTCTTCAAAAATAGTTTTTTTCTGTGGTATCTGAGTTGTGTATTATAAGGAATATTATAGCAAATTCTGTATGTCATACTGAACATAAGGGGGCATTCACACTACTGTTGGATGTCCGCTCTGATATTGTCAATTAAAAAAATATAATAGATGCCTATCATAACAGCCGTTAACGGACACCTGATTCTAATATGTCAGACATGTTAGCATCAGTTACGCTAGGTTCACACCTGCGTTCTGGTCTCCGTTCTGTGTTTTCCGTCTTCTACATGCAAGAAGACGGAAACCACAGACCGGGTCCGGCCGTGAGCGGCAGTGAGCGTTTTATGCTCTCCACCGCGAAACCGATTTTTTAAATCCGGACACAGAGTACTGCATGTCCGACTCTGTGTCCGGATTAAAAAACCCGGTTTCGCGGCGGAGAGCGCAAAATGCTCACCACCGCTCACAGCCAGACAGCTTTCTCACCCATTCAAATGAATTGCTCCTATTGCAATTCGCTTACAAAAACCTTTAAACTCTTTGGCTATTGGTAATATTTTTCAGATGTAGCCTTTGTGCCTGTCTTGTGCAAGATGAGCTAAATTTTACACATGCATTTGGGTTTCCGTTCATTGGTCAACAAACTGGAAAACTTAATCTTGCAGGACTTTTCTCTGCATTTTATAAGCAGATTTGTGGACAGAGAAAGGGCGCAGGTGTGAACCTAGCCTTAAGCACCATGTTGGTTACATATATACTTAAGGCTCCATGATAAACTGTACTCTGACATAGGCCCTGAATACTCACTCTGTAACGTGATTGTACAGGCACAACGGTTGTACAGACGGGATCAGAGACCTGAAAACTTTCTAGATGCCACAATCAATACTTATGAAACATCTGAAAAGGGAGTGGATTTGCAGTGTTTTACTCAGGTCAGCCTTGGTATTGTGACGCTTGAGCTATTAGTTCTATACTGACAATTTGGGACCTAAATAGGGTGCCAGAAGCAATAAAGCACTGCCTGTCAAGATTTACCTTAGGCTTGCCTTTAGGCATAATGAGTTTTCACGTACATAATATTACCTTAAGCAAAGAAGTCAAAAGTACAGATAAAAGTTTTGCAGGCAAATTAAACAATTTTGGTATAGGAAGGAGCATACTAGATCATAGCAGACTATGGTAATCTCTACTAGACACTGTGGACAATATACTGAAATGCTTTAAAAGAAGTTTGGATATCTTTCTTGAGTGTAATAATATTATATTATAGTTACGGTTACTAGAAGACTTGAGATAGGTTGTTAAATCAGGGATTCTGTAGCTCAAGTCAAGACATTTTAAGACATCCTAAGATGAAGAAAATTTATGTTTGCCTCATGGGGATTTTTGCTTTTCTCTGGAACAATATTGCTACAGGTGGAGATGAATAAACCAGCTTGTAACAAACTCAGTTTATGACAAAATTTCCTAAAAATTTTGGTTTCAGCTGAACTGGAAAGTTTCAGAGTTTGCCACCCATCAATCATTATAGTCTGTGGTATCTTCAGACCATAGAGTATAATAAAGTCCCAGGAAACTCATCTTTCTCCACCGCAGAGTCTGCTCTTCATCGTTGGTGTCCTCATCATTTCCCGGCCTCCTCTGTGATGTCAGGTTATCACTGAGGCCTGTGGTTGGGTCTCAGAGGTCATGTGGAAGGTGTCAATGTCATGACATTTTTTGATGGGTTAGTAGGCTCCTGAGATCACAGAGGAGGCCAAAAGATGACAGGGACACTCAGGAATGATACTCTGGAGTCTGAAGTATGAAGTACTGTAACTTGTTGAGTTTAATTTTTATGGCTATTCCTATTAGTTTTGTTTTTCCATTAATATATTTTCCTTTCTTTATAAACTGCAATGCAATAACCTGGCATACTGCACATCAGTGTAATTTTTTCAACCACATGTGAAGAAGATTTTCTCATCAATACAATATATAGACCTATAGGTGCAGTTATATAGGGATGGGATGGGTCAGAGATGAGGTACTCAGTATACTATCCAATAACGGCAAGATAATCGATCCCTACATGAAAGTTATATAACATAAACCCTAGCATAAAACAATGAATCCTTGTCCATGGCTTTCCTGCCTGTTTCTTCCATATGTCTACCTCATGCATTTGTGACCTGTTGCCTGCGTCTGTTCTGTGTCAGTACTGATTCCTCCAGGACACTTTCAGGCATTAGATAGAAGGGTTAAAAATGAGAACTGTTTTCCAAGTACAAAATAGGGGGGCATAATAGGCAAAAGAGGTGAGATGCTTCACATTTAGAGCCTGTATTTTATCTTTGGTGGTCAATTCATGATTAAATAAAACGTAACCTTTACTTCATATCAAAAAGGGTATAAAGGGATGTTACATCACCCATTCAGGACACACGATCATGATGGAGCTTACGCATTTCAGGACACATACATGTCCCTTAGTCATAGCCTCTATACAAAGTGCAAAATCATCATTACAGTAATACTTCCTTCATGTTCACCCAAAAGAAGCCAGCACCATCACCCATCACCCAGCCAAAGATAAAAATTAGACATGAGCGAGTACTATTCGAAATGGCCGTTTCGAATAGCAGGCACCCATAGGAATGAATGGAAGCGGTCATTCCATTCATTCTTATGAGTGCGTGCTATTCGAAACGGGAGTTTCGAATAGTACTTGCTCATCTCTAATAAAAATGTCCCTGAGTGTGAGTTTGCAACTACAAGCAGTGGCCATATGAATGATCACTGGCTGTGCTGAATGAATTTTCCTGAGCATATAACATGGGATGGGGCGCAGGACAGAATTCCTAAATGAGTTATGACAAAATTATCTTCTCCATAAGGACCTCACCACTTGCTCCAGTAGTTGGCTCAGACCATGCTAGCTGTGTGTTCTGGCGGGCTGTGCCTCATCATTTTCCCATGCACTTCTTAACCCTTCCTTTTTTCCATACTGTCTGATAATAAAAACTATAAAAACATAAAGGATCACAATTCCTAATGTAAACCCTTCTGTTCCGTCATTAGAATCCCCAAAATCTAACCCTTCTCTGTTCCAGCTCCCACATTACCCCACACGATATGATGCCATTTCAGGATAACTCTGTATGTCCAAGCACCATCCACATGTTAACCGGTTAAGGACCAGGCCCAAAAGTATGTTAAAGACCAGGCCTCTTTTTTCAAAACTGACATGTGTCACTTTAAATGGCAATAACTTTGAGACGCTTTAACTTACAAAAATGATTTTGAGATTGTTTTTTTCGTAACACATTATACTTCATGTTAGTGATAAACACTAATCAATATTTTTGCATTTATTTATAAAAAAACTAGGAAATTTGATGGAAATTTGAAAAAAATTGCAATTTTCAAAATGTGAAATTCTCTACTTTTCAAGCAGATAGTCATACCATCCAAATACATGAATAAATATTATCTCCCATATCTCTGCTTTATATTGGCATCATCTTTTGATTGTCTTTTAATTTATTTTGGACGTCACAAGGCTTAAAAGTGTAACAGCGATTTTCCAGATTTACAAGAAAATTCTCCAAACCAATTTTTTAGGGACCACTTCAGTTCTGAAAGTAATTATAAAGGCCTGTATAATAGAAACCCCCATAAATTACCCCATTTTCAAAACTGCACCCCTCAAATTATTCAAAACAGCATTTGGGATGTTTGTTAACCCTTTAAGCATTTCATAAGAATAAAAATAATATGGCAGTGAAATTTAGACATTTCATTTTTTTTCACTAATACATTCATTTAGACCTAAAATTAACACATTCACAAAGGGTTAAAGTAGAAAATGCATCTGATAGTTTATTGTGCAATTTCTCCCGTGCACAGAAATACCCCACATGTGGGTATAAACTGACTTTTGGGCACACGACAGTGCATGGAAGGGAAGGAGCGACACTGGGTGTTTGAACAGCAGATTTTGCTGGAATAATTTTCAGGCGCCATGCCTTATTTGCAGAGACCCTAGAGTACCAAAACAATGGAAACCCCCCAAAAGTGACCCCATTTTAGAATCCACACCCCTCACAGAATTCATCAAGGGGTATAGTCAGCATTTAGACCCTACAGTTGTTTCACAGATTTTACTAACATTGGGATGTGTAAATGAAAAATTACTAAAATGTCACTTTATCTCCAAAGTTTTCATTTTCACAAGGGGTTAAAGGAGTAAAAGCCCCCCACAGTTTGTTAAACAATTTCTCCTGAACACGGCAATACCCCATATGTGGCCATAGTATGCTGTATGGGAACATGGCGGGGCTTGGAATGGAAGGAGCGCTATTTGGCTTTTGGATGGCAGATTTTACTGGAATAATTTTAGGTGCCATGTCTCATTTGCAGAGCCCCTAGAGTACCAATACAGTGGAAACCCCCTAAAAGTGACCCCATTTTGGAAACTACACCCCCCACAGAACATATCAAAGGGTAGAGTGAGCATTTTGACCCTACAGCTGTTTCACAGATTTTATTAACATTGGGCCTTGAAAATGAAAAATTACTTTTTTTCCAACAAACTGTCAATTTAGCCCCAAATTTTTAATTTTCACAAGAGGATAAAGGAGAAAAAGCTCCCTAAAGTTCGTTACACAATTTCTCCTGAACACAGAAATGCCCCATATGTGGCCATAATCTGCTGTATGGGAACATGGCGGGGCTCAGAATGGAAAGAGGGCTATTTGGCTTTTGAAGGGCAGATTTTGCTGGAATATTTTTCAGATCCCATGTCGCATTTGCAGAGCCCCTAAAGTATCAATACAGTGGAAACCCCCTAAAAGTGACCCCATTTTGGAAACTACACCCCTCATAGAATTTATCTAGGGGTAGAGTGAGTATTTTGACCTCACAGGTGTTTCACAGATTTTATTAACATTGGGACGTGAAAATGAAATATTACTTTTTTTCCCAATGAATCGTCCATTTAGCGCCATATTTTTAATTTTGCAAATAGTTTAAGAATTAAAATCCCCCCAAAGTTTGTTACACAATTTCTTCTGAACACGGCAATACCCCATATGTGGCCATAATCTGCTGTATGGGTACATGTTGGGGCTCAGAATGGAAAGAGCGCTATTTGGATTTTGGAGGGCAGATGTTGCTGGAATAGTTTTCAGGTGCCATGTCGCATTTGCTGAGCCCCTAAAGTACCAATACAGTGGAAACCCCTCAAAAGTGACCCCATTTTAGAAACTACACCTGTCAAGGAATGTATCAAGGGGTATTATCATTTTGAGCCTAAAATGCTTCCAAAAATTAATGTACAAAATGAAAATTGAAATTTTTTAAAATATGCCATTTCGGTGCCCAATACGTTGCACCCACTTTGTGTTGTCAGAGACCTACACTCCTAAAACTATTAAGGGGCCATCCCGAGGGGCAAAAAATTATATATGTGGGTGTAAACTGCTGCTTGGGCACACAGCAGGGCTCAGAAGGGAAGGACCACTGTGCGTTTTAGCTTTTGGGGTAGAGATTTAGAGGGACCCTCTGGGCACCATGTTGTTTTTGCAGAGCCCTGGAGGTGCCAGTAAACTGGAATTCACCAAGAAGTGACCCCATTTTGTAGGGGCAATTTTAGGGTCTCTGCAAATGTGACATGGTGTCCAAAAACGAAGAATCTAAATCTGCACTCCAAAAGCACATATTGCTCCTTCACATCTGCGCCCTGCTGGGTACCCAAATAGCAGTGTATGCCCACATGTATGACACTGGTGTACCCCGGATAACGGACTTAATGCCATATGTGGGTATAAATGGCTGTTTGGGCACAGCCGGGGACAGAAGGAAAGGAGCGCTATATTGGTTTTTGGAGCACACCATGCCACTTTTGCAAAGCCCCTGAATTGCCAATAAAGTGGAATCTGCAGACATGTCACCCCATCTTGGACACTAGCCCACTCATGGGATTTATCAAGTGGTGTAGCGAGATTTTTTTAACCCTTGAGTGTTGCATTTATTTAGTTTCCAGAAATGAAATCGCAACTGATAGAGAAGTTAAAAATGAAAATTTTACTGATTTGCCATTTCAGTGTGCAACATGTTGTGCCCGACTTATGTCAGCAGAGACACTCCAAAAACTGTTAAGCGGGTATCCTGGGCACAACAGCTTTCAGAGCGTTCATCTCTGATACAAGTCGGGCATAACATATTACGCACTGAAAGGACGTATTCCTGGAAAAATGGTCATTTTCACCTTTCACAATCAGCTTCGTATTCATTTATGGATAATAAGTTATAGCAACACTTGGGGGTTAAAAATGCTCTCTGTACCCCTGGATAAATCCTTCAGGGGTGTAGTTTCCAAAATAACATCTCATATCAGGGGATTCCACGTTACTGGCGTTTCAGCTCTGCAAAAGTGTCATGGCATCCAAAAACCAAACCGTCTGCGCTCCAGAAACCCAATAACCCTTCTTCCCTTCTGTGTCCGGCTGTGCCCTAATATCAGTTTATACCCACATATGACATTACGTACATTATCCCAGGTACACCAGTGTCATACATGTGTCATACCTGTGGCATAAACTGCAGTTTGGGCGCACAGCAGGGCGCAGAAGGGAAGGAGCGTGATGCGGCTTTTGGAGTACAGATTCAGATGTTTGGTATCTGGACGCCATGTCATGTTTGTAGAGCCTGTAAGGTACCAGAAAAGTGGATTCCCCAAAGGAGTGACCCCATTTTGAAAACTGCACCCCTCAAAGAATGTATCAGGGGGTGTAGTGAGGATTAGTATGCCAGATGTGACTGCACAGCGGATGGCGAAGAGGGAATATATAAGCGGTGCGGAAGACATTGGGGACACCAAATTCTGTACTATGTCCCAGTAGCTCCTATGATTGGGGGAGTCACTCTGGGGGTCACTTTAGGGGTCACTTCTGGTGTCCGTTCCCTCATAAGCTGTAAATCTGGGGTGTCCCCTGATATCCGCTCGCACAGCTTATATATTCCCTACATGACGCACCCAGTTGTGTTCTAATAATTTGGCGATTTTTGCGGACTTTTGTCTTCACATTATTAGATGCTATATTTTCTTTATTTTTCTGGTGACGCGGCCATATAAGGACTTGTTATTTGCGGGATGAGATGCATTTCGTAATGACACCGTTTTTGGGTGTCTACATCTTATTGAATACATTTTATTAACCCTTTTTTGCTGGATTTAAAAAAAAAAAATCAATCCTGGCATTGAGTTTTACTTTTTTAATTTTGCGCCATGCAGCGTACAGTATAAGTAACATGTGTCCTTTATTCTGCGGGTCGGTACGGTTACGGCGATACCTCATTTATGTTATTTTTTTATGTGTTACTAGTTCTGCAGAGGAAAAACACATTTGGGGACATAAATCAATGTTTTTTGCATAGCATCTTCTGAGAGGCGTAACATTTTTATTTTTCGGTTGACAGTGTTGGTTGAGGGCTTATTTTTTGCGGGACAACCTGCGCTTTTTATTGGTACTGTTATCGGATGCATATGACTTTTTGATCACTTTTTATAGTATATTTTGTAAGGTGAGACGGCGAAAAATCATTACTTCCGGCGAGTTTTTTCCGGGTTTTTTTTCCGACGTTCGCCGTGTACATTAAATATTATTTCAGTTTTATTGTATAGATTGTTACGGACGCGACAATACCAAATATGCATTGTTTTTATTACTTTTTAGTTCTTTTTTTATATAATTCATTTTCTATAGAGAAAAAGGGATTTTTGGGCTTTATTACTTTATTAATTTTTTTCATACACTTCATTTTATTTTTTTTACATTTTTTTTTACTTTTTCATGTGTCCATTTAGGACACTTCAATCAGCAATACTTTGCTGATATAGAATGCCATGTGAGACACAGCCTGCAGGTGTCCCACATGGCATTCCGTAGCAGGATGTCAGGCTGTGTAGACGCACAGCCTGACATCAGAAGGTCCTGGCAGGATCACCAGGTATGTGGGGGCTCCGGGCAGTCTGGGGTCACTGGCCAGACCCCAGACTACCTTTTACTGCTATCGGCACCCTCCGATCTCGCCGCGGGGGGTGCCGATCTGATTCAATTGTTGGCGGATGCCTTTCGATCGCGCCGTGATGTTTCACGGCCCGATCGAAAGGGTTAAAACGTCCAGTCGGACTCAGTTCCGACTGGACGTTATTGAGGAAGGGGTTAGGTGTTAGTAACACCTAACCCCCGTCCTCCCCGCACCCCTCCCCCCGCCAAGAAGGTACCTAAAGACAGGACGTATTTTGACAATAGTCCGGTCTTTAGGTACCTGGACCGCAGGCCGTAAATTTACGTACGGCGGTCCTTAACCGGTTAAAGGACACAACTGGTGACAGCTCATAAAGTTTTATGTTTGTGAAATCACAGTCACTTCTATTACAAAATTGTCTGACCACTGTATAAGCAATGCCGCCCCTGCTACCCTCAGTCCCATTGTGTGAAGTGACTATTTCTTTGTAATGTGTCTTTCTGTGTATTTGAACCCTTCTAATTATACAGTGCTGCGGAATATGTTGGCGCTATATAAATAAAATTTATTATTATTAGAGATGAGCGAGTACTATTCGAAACTCCTGTTTCGAATAGCACACACCGATAGGAATGAATGGAAGCAGCTGGCACGCAGACTTTGCCGGTGGCCAGCCGCTTAACCCCTGCACTCCGGCTGCGGCCATTCTTTCCTATGGGTGCGTGCTATTCGAAACGGGTGTTTCGAATAGTACTCGCTCATCTATAATTATTATTATTATTATTATTATTATTATTATAAAGGATCACATAAAATAGTCATTTGATATACCAATATATATGAACAGATTATGCCACCCTAATCTCATTCATATCATTAAAGGGGTATTCCCACCTCGCATACTCATCAGTCTTTACTAATGTAAAATCTTCTTTCTTCCTGGTTTCTTGCATCATTTGGTGGGCGGGGTTTCACATGCAACCAACCGTTTAGCTCCGCCCCCAAATTAGCATGTAGCTCCTCCCACCCATATTGGACTATGAAGTACAGGCAGCAGCAACTCCATTCTGTGTTACATACAGAGACTGCCTGTCTCTGCCATAATGAACACAATTGAATTAGCTAGCCTGATAACTGGGAGAACAGAAGAAATGAAAGCAGCTCCTCTCCTCTATCTGCTAACAGGAAGCTAGGTCACGTGGTGTAGACACAGGATTAGCTAGATACACAGGCTCGCTCCCTGCACTTAGCCCCTCCTCCCTCCCCCCTGAGAGCAGCAGATACATCATTTGACTCATGAGCAGCTAGGTCAGGGCTGTGGCCACAAAGAATTGAATAAAGTAAGATAGTGGACAGACAAAGCAGTTTTGCTGAAGCAGTGTATTTAGGAAAAGTTTTACATCCACATTAACAAGCAGTATAGATAGGATCCTTGTGATGGGACAGCCCCTTTAAATCCTAAAAGTACTAAAGCCTCTGTTTTCATTATCCACTTAACGTCCCAATAAAGGATGCCTTTATGGACAATCTCAATACCCGAAAATTTCAGAAACTTTTGATTATGCTGAGCCACATATAATGGGGAGAATTTATCAATTTTCACACCAGGTTTCTGGTGCAAAAGTGGCGCCTTTTTTGGCACCACTGACCATTTTCTGATTCAATCACCACTCAAAAAAATTGTCAGAAGGTACTTACCAATAGTAGTATTTAGTCAATACCATCCCAGACATTAAGACCTGACACCCCTGCTCGGCCACACCAACAAACATGTTGGCATTTGTTACTTGTTTGCTGGAGGTTCCTGCTCCAGACCCAGGGCAACCATTTAGTGATTGCTCTATGGCCATGCTGTAATGTGATGTGAAAAGAGCCTTAAACACTACGAGGAGCCATGAATTTGTCTAAGTGGTTCCTTTTAATTCTTCAGACTTATTGAATATTCCTTAATTCTCAATACATAAGCAGACTATCTTAAATTTTGAGAAACTCATGGGAAATCATCGGCATATGGTTTAAAATATCAGACTGCTAAATCCTTCAGGCAACTGTCAAACAAAAATGCCAAATGTTACAAAAAATGTTGCAAAAAAAAAAGCCAAGCTAGACTTTTCCCTACTTTCAATTACCTCATGTACAGACCAAATCTATAGCGAGACCTCACAGTAGACTGGCATGCGCCGTGATGTCATACCACCTCTTCATCTTTGGGCCTAAATACCTAACTTCCTACAAATGTTTTCAGCTATCATGACAGTACTTTGGATTGTCCACCTCGCACATGATTGTGTATGAAAACCCCACCTAGGTGCTTCACATATAATATTCTGAGATGTCAAACTAGGTGAAATATTTATAAAATAATTGCCTGTAACAATTTATTTCTTCATAAGATCTCTATGGAAAAGACGCAAAATGACGGTTTGCAGGTTTCTTCATATCCTGAATATGATTATCGGATCTGTTCTATCTCTTGTGTGATACGTTAGTGTACACAATCTATATGATTGTTTCCAGAATATTGTTCAGAATGTTTCAAGTTCATCATGACATAGTGTCATGTAGCTAACATCTTAAATGTGTTCCTTGATGTTTAATCCAAACATAGTGACAGTCTGGTGATGATGAACTCCTATGCTATACTATACTATACTATACTATACTATACTATACTATACTATACTATACTATACTACACTATACTATACTATAAGTATATTCCTATAATGGAAAGAAACATTAAAGGACTAATTCCGTACACTGTCTAAATAACCAAACTCAGTCTATTTGGTCATTTAGATAGATAATGTGATGTTAATATTCAGTATACAGGAACCATCTCTCATACTACCTTGGTCAATACATTGGGGGGATTTAAAAAATTTCACACCAGTTTTCTAGGGCAAAAGAGTTTTCGTAGCATATGACCATTTGTGACAAAAATGTTCCAATGACCATTTTCTGACTCACGTGACCACTTCTGACAAAATTGGTGGAACAATGAAAACATCAAGTCGTGACTTATAGCTGAAATCTGACTATCTACTGTAGTGTATATTTCAATGGCATCTCATGTGCTGCCCCACAATTTGTAAGAGGTCCGGGCATCTTAATAATTGGGATGACTCTTCACCAGCACTATCAGTATTAAGGCTCCATAATACTAAAAATTAGAGATTCTGCAAACTGAAATATAACGTTTAGAGAGCGTGTGACTCAGTTATGTCTTATAGTTCCCAATGTGCCAAGATGATTTAGTTTGCACGTGGGGAGATCCATGAAAAGTGTGCTCACTAATAGAGATGAGTGAGCAGTATTCGATCACATAGGTATTCGATCGAATACTATGGTATTCAAAATACTCGTGCTCAATCGAATACTACTCGCTATTCGCAGTAAAGTTTATAGCATTCGGCCAATCAATGCTGGTTGTACAGGACGAGTAAAAGCAAAGTGGAAGGAGTAGGACATGGCGCGGGGAGAATGATAGACTCGCAGGATAGTATTGCAGCATCCCTCCTGCAGAACCAGCATTGATTGGCTGAATCCTATACAGTGTATAGCATTCAGCCAATCAATGCTGGTTCTGGGGAGGGTCGTTTTTGAGGAGGCAGAGTCTAAGATCATACCACAATGTAGACTGCCCTAATGTTAAATATGAAGTCTACATTGTGGTTCGATCTGGCCAATCAACGCTGGTTTTACAGGACGGATGCGGGGATTGCTACTCAAAGGTAAAATACTATCCCCGCACCGTGTCCTGCTCTGTATGGTTCTTTGGGTTGGTTCACACTAGCTTAGGGTTGGTTCACACTAGCTTATGTGCCCTGTCCAGAAAGAGTCCGCACGAGGACCCCCCCCCCCCCCCCCGGATAGAATACAAGCACGACTGCAAGCGCTGTGCAGTTAAAACGCACAGACCCCATAGAATAATTTGTGCAGGCAGTGCACTGCAAGCACACGGACCCCATTATAGTCTATGGGGTTCATGCACTCATACAGTGATGTGTGCAGGAACCTCCTGTCTAGTTATCTTCTTTTGGCTGCAGGACCTTTTCTGAGTACATTATATAGTTAGGTCCAGAAATATTTGGACATTGGCACAATCTACATGACAACACATTGGATTTGAAAAGAAAAAATTGAGATACAAGTTTCTGAAGTTCGAAACCCATGGACATCACCAAATTTTGGGTTTTCTCCTTTGTGATGCCTTGCCTTTCTGCATTTAGTTTTGTCTTAAGCAAGTAAGGGTTGATTCACACTAGCGCTTGTATTCCGTCCGCAAGAAGTCCACATGGAGACCCCCCCGGGACGGAATGCAATCGCAATTGCAAGCGATGTGCTCGCAAAGCACATGGAGCCCATAGACTATAATTCAGAGGTTCTCAAACTTATTTTGTCTACCGCCCACTTCGAGAATTAATTATTTTCTAGCACCCCCCCAAACTTTTTTAGCGGCTAAATTCACTTGTTTTCGTAATATCGTCGAATGACATGACTAGCTGTGACATGATGGCGCGTGCGCTTTTATATGAGGCAGCGGGTGGGCCTAGTGCTTTCGAGAATGGACTAGAAACTTCTCGCTTTGCATTGGAGCTTACCGCCATCTATGGTACAGTTTGACAACTTTTGGACAGGAAATAGTTACTGTCTAGTCCCCTAGATGGCGTTACACGAGGAAACGCGCGTTAAGCTTAAAGGAACAGTAAAGTTTGTGTTAAAAGCAAAAAAACAATTATAAAGGGGTAGCCTCATGAAGCTTGAGCTGCCTTCTAAGCTGCCTAAAAATCTTCTTTCTTCCTGTTTGCTCGCATCAATTAGCCCCGCCCCCAAATTAGCGTGTAGCTCCGCCCACCACATAGCGTGATCCTATGGGATGACTGAAGGGCCTGTGATGTCATCAAAAGGTCCTGTAGACTTGGATTTACCTTGTACGGAGTTTCCTAAAGGACCTGGCTCCTCTGCCCACTAGCAGCCTGCTCTATATAATAAAGCTTTATCCTAGTGAACAGAGAGACCAGGTCCTTTAGCCCAGTAGGATTTAGACTGCTTTATATAAGAAAGCAGCACTTATTCCACACACCCCCCTCTATCTCACAGCAGGGAGCTAGGTGATGTGTATGTGATGTGTATGTGTGGTGCAGACACAGGCTGGCTCCGTACACTCAGCCCCCCCAACACACAGAGGGAGCTACGTCATGTGGCTCCCTCAGCAATGAGCAGGGGGCCAGGTGCTAGTCTCCATAATGAAGTGAATAAAGTAAGATAGTGGATAAACAAAGCAGTTTTGCTGAAGCAGTGTATTTAGGAAAAGTCTTAAATCCACATTAACAAGCAGTATAGCTAGAATCATTGTTATGATACCACCCCTTTAAATTAGCCATCGCCCCCTAAACCGCTTCAATGCCCCCCAATCTTCTCTGTGCCCTTTACTGCCCCCCTATAGGCCTCCAGTGCCCACAAGGGGGCGTTAACGCCCACTTTGAGAAAGACTGCTATAATTGCTCCGTGTGCTTGCCGCGCACTGCCCGCACGAATGAATTGTGTGAACCAACCCTAATAGGCATGCACGATCAGATTGATATCTGGCCATTAACTTGGCCATTGCAGAATATTCCACTTCTTCGCCTTAAAAAGCTACTGGATTGCTTTTGCAATGTTTTGGATCACTGTCTTCCTGTACTGTAAAACACTGTCCAAACAACCTTGAAGCTAAATCTGAGTTAAACTTATATCCATGTACAGTTCAGAATTCATCTGGCTGGTTTTGTCTTCTGTCACATCATCAATAAACACTAATGTCCCAGTACCACTGGAAGCCATGCATGCCCATACCATCACACTGCTTTCACCATGTTTTACATAGCATGTGGTGTGCTTTGGCTCATGAGCCATTCCAAACCCTCTCCATAATTTCTTCTTCCCATTATTCTGGTACAGGTTGATCTTAGTTTCCTCTGTCCAAACAATGCTGATCCAGAACTGGGCTGGCTTCTTTAGATTTTTTTTTTTTTTTTTTTTTTCAACATCTGGGGTATAATTATCCAAATACCTTTGGTCCCTTGAAAAAGAGGCAACTACATATTACAGGGCTGTAATTCCTCGTACTCCAGATAGAATTTGAATACCCTCAAATTAAAGCTGAGGGTCTGCACTTATTGATTATATAACTGTATCTTGAATATGTTTTGGAAACAGCTAAAATGCCAAAATTTGTATCACTGTACCAATATTTCTGGACCTAACTCACAGTGTAGAAGATGCAGAATTTGATTCAGTGTATTTTGTTTGCATTGTGTAGGCTGAGTTACATATGGACACCTCACCTTTCCTCATCTCCCCGGGCATCCTCTGGTGATTTCCTGTAGTCCCCTGACGTCCTCTTTCGGACTTTTTCAGCCTCTGGCTGATGTCATGTGTCCAGGGTCACCACTGATAAAACATATATACTCACAGTTTTTCTTTTGCCCAATATGTTGGGAATAATTCTCAGTATCTGCTCTTATTATGTATGTATGGACAATGCACAATACCATTTCTTATACTCTGTATATATGGACACTGTTATGTCAGTCCAGGTAGCTGCAACGGGGCTAAGGAATAGCAGTAGGGAATCTTGCCCTGCACTACTCCCACTAGCTATCCCGGTCCCTGCCTCACGGGTGTGGGTCGGCTGTACTCAGGCTAAGCCTGACCCCGACAGCTCCTCTCTCACTGATACCGTAGGCCTAGAGGGAAGTGGGAGAAGGAATGCCCTATAAGAACTCTAGGGACTGGAGACTAAAGGGGTCACCCCTAACGAACAAGTGAAGCTGCTACTGACAGGGACTGACAAGGGTGTGCGCTGACTAACAACACAAGCAGCACACAGGAAAAATGTTGGAAAGGATTTCCCCAAACCAATATGAGAAGGAACCTTACACTAGGAAACAAACACAGGGAAACTGAGTAGAAATCAAAGGATATGGCAATTCACTCACACAGTCAATTATACACAGAGGGAGGATTGGTGAACACAGAAGGGAAAACACACAAACCAACTCGTTCACCCAAACCTCCCAAAAACCAACCACGGAAGTTCCTCTATCCAAGATAACCACCTACTCCTCCTGCTAAGGCCTAGCTCTGTTAAAGCGACACTCAGCACAGAACCATGGGAGGCATGGGTTTAAATACAGAGTAGAGACCACTCCTCCCAGGTGCAAATGGGAGGACAGACTAATCAACCAGGAAATAAAGCTGCCTACCAGCAGTGCGCGCGTGCAAGTCAGAAGGTGTGCACCAATACCCACGACAGGACATCCCCGCAGCGCCAGGATGCCACCCCAGACACTGCGCAGCCAAAAACTCCCCAGGTAAGAAAAATAGAAAGTAATGAACCTAAATACTCCTAACAGGATCCTCCCCTCAAGGAGAAGACTCCGGATTCTCTAGGAGCATCCTTCTTCGGGAACTCCTTGTGGAATTTCTCCACGAGTCTGGGGGCTGACATATCCGACTCCAGGACCCAAGAATTATCCTCAGGACCGTATCCCTTCCATGCCACCAGATACCGTAGCTTCCCCCGAACATATTTGCTATCCAGAACTCGGGATATCTCATACTCCCCGGACTCAGAAACTGGTGGAACCTTAACTGGAGACGTTCCCTTCTTGGCCTTCTTTAACAAGGAGACATGGAACACCCGGTTTATCTTCCACCTTTTAGGTAGTTGCAGCTGCGCCGCCACTTCATTTACCATCTTGATGATCTTAAAAGGACCCACAAACCTGGGACCCAGCTTCTTGCTAGGAACCTTCAACCTGATATTCTTGGTGGACAACCAAACCATCTCACCAGGGAAGAACTGCAACTCTCCTCTCTTCTGATCCGCCTGGACCTTAGCCTGGTGCGACGCCCGCACCAGATTCTCTCGGATACGGGACCATACCCCTTGCAGCTTTTTAGAAAATAGCTCCTCCTCTGGAACTGGGGAAGAAATGGAAGAAAATACTCCGAAAACAGGATGTCTACCACCGGAGCAAAAAAAAAGGTGTGGTACCTGTGGCATTGGAATCATGGTTGTTTAGGGAAAATTCTGCCAGGGGGAGAAAGGCAGCCCAATTATTCTGGTTCTCTCGAACAAAACACCTCAAAAACTGTTCCACATCCTGATTCTTCCTCTCTGTTTGTCCGTTAGACTCTGGGTGAAACCCGGAGGAAAACGACAGTGTAACTCCCAACCTGCTGCAAAAAGTCCGCCAGAATTTAGCCACAAATTGCGGTCCCCTGTCCGAAACGATCTCCTCAGGAAGACCATGCAACCTTACAATTTCTTTAATAAACGCCTCTGATAGTGTCTTGGCACATGGCAGCCTGGAAAACGGGATCAAATGGCACATTTTCGTGAAGCGGTCAACGACTACCCAAATGACCGTGAAACCCCTAGACACCGGAAGGCCCGTGATGAAATCCATAGACAGATGAGTCCAAGGTGCCTTAGGAGGTTCCAATGGATGTAGAAGACCGTGGGGACGGGTATGCGACGCCTTGGCTCTTGCACAGAGCGAACAATTTTGAACAAACTGCAAGACATCCTTACTCCACCCTGGCCACCAAAAATTCCTAGACACCAATCTCATGGTCTCTGAAACCCCCGGGTGACCAGCAAGAACCGACTCGTGACACTCCCTCAGGAGACTTTGTCGGAGAGTAGTTGGGACAAAAAGCTTGTTTCTAGGTATCTTGGAAGGTGCAGCGTGTTGCACTTCGATCAAGGCCTTCTCCAATTTCGCGCCCAATACTGCTACCACCACTCCATCCCCAAGAATAGTGGCAGGCGCCTCTCGTTCCTCCTCAGTCGACATATACCGGGATAAAGCATCAGCCTTAACATTCTTTGAACCCGGCACATAAGTCACGGTAAAATGGAACCGCGCAAAAAATAGAGCCTATCTGGCCTGCCGTGTATTTAATCTCTTCGCCGACCCAAGATAAACCAAATTCTTGTGGTCAGTAAATACCTGGACTGGCCTTCTGGCCCCCTCCAGGAAATGACGCCAATGTTCGAACGCTAGTTTTATTGCCAGTAGTTCCCTATCTCCGATGTCATAATTCCGTTCAGAGGCAGAGAATTTCTTAGAAAAGAAGGCACAGGGATGCGTACCCTCCTCGAACTCCTGAGAAAGTACTGCTCCCACCCCCACCGAGGAGGCATCCACCTCCACTCGGAAGGCCAACCTCTCATCCGGCTGCCTCAAAATGGGAGCGGACGAGAATCGCTTCTTCAGTTCTTCAAACGCAGCTAGCGCCTCTGGCGACCACTTAGCACAGTCAGCCCCCTTCTTAGTCAAGTCCGAGATAGGTTTCACAACCTCAGAAAATCCCTTGATAAACTGGCGATAATAGTTGGAGAACCCCAAGAACCGTTGGACCGCCTTTAGGTTCTCGGGTCGCGGCCACTCCAAGACTGCCCTGACCTTCTCAGGGTCCATCTCGAATCCCTTTTCCGATAGGATATAGCCAAGGAAACATAATTTATTGATCGCGAACACACGTTTCTCCAGCTTAGCACTTAATTGGTTAACCCTCAGGAGATCTAAAACCTCTCTCACTCTCTCCCAATGAGTCTCCAAATCCGGGGTGTAAATGAGTATATCGTCCAGATAGACCACAACCCCCCTCCCTATGACGGCACTTAGTACATCATTAATAAAATTCTGAAAAAATGCAGGCGCATTGGTTAGACCGAAAGGCATCACAAGATTCTCAAAGTGTCCTAGGGGTGTGTTAAACGCTGTTTTGCACTCATCCCCCTTCTTGATTCTCAGCAAGTTATATGCCCCACGTAAATCTATTTTACTAAACCAGCGGGCTCCCGTAATCTGGCTGAATAGATCCGAGATCAACGGAATGGGATAGGGATTCCGCACCGTGATTTTGTTAATCTCCCTAAAATCCAAACAAGGGCGCAACCCTCCATCTTTCTTCTTTACAAAGAAAAACCCCACTGCTACTGGGGACTTAGATGGGCGAATATGCCCCACCTCTAGACTCCCCTCAATATACTCCTTGAGCGCCTCCCTCTCCGGAATAGTGAGATTGTACAACCGTGTCTTGGGTAGCACTGCATTAGGTATAAATTTAATCGAGCAATCATAGGTGCGATGTGGTGGTAATGTCTTGGCTGCCCTTTCCTCAAAGACCTCCCTGAACTCACATATTTCTTGAGGCAAATTGTCTATAGACAAAGACATAACGGATATGGGCAGACATCGACCATTACACCCCTGCCCCCAAGAAACTACTGACTCGGTCTCCCAGTTGATAATAGGGTTATGCTGCTTCAGCCAGGGCCACCCCAACACTACTTGTGCTGGTAACTTAGACAACAAGAACAAGTCAATCTCTTCCCTGTGGCCACCCACAATAAACTCCAGACCCTCCACCTGTTTGGAGATGACAGCTTGCTGTAGAGGGGTCTTATCAATAGCCCACACCGGTATCTGAGACTTCAAGACCAAAGGACTCACCCTTAATTGCTCACAAAATTCTGAGTCAATAAGGTTGACTGCCGAACCACAATCAACCAAAATCCGGCACTTCTGCCCATTTACCCATCCTTCAAGGGTCAACCCGGCAGTCTGAGTACAGGAAATATGCACACCTCCCTCCTTAGTAGGTTTTCTCCCTTTACCCTCAATAGACCTGGGGTTATTACTCTCCTTGGCGAACCATTCTCTGGAGGGGAATACCCTTGCTACATGTCCCATCCCTCCACACACAAAACAGCGTACTGTGCGGGACCCTTCACTCTTGGGTCTAGCACTTCGCACAGTGGCCCCAATCTGCATGGGTTGGTCCCCCGGGTCCTCTCTAAAAACAGAGAATTGAGGAGGGCTAAGCCCCCCAGGACTCTTGTCTCCACGCTCCCGGAGGCGCCGTCCAACTCTAATTGCCAGCTGCATGGCCTCATCTAGATCTCCCGGAACAGGGTGAGAAACTAGATGGTCTTTAACCTGGTCCGAGAGCCCTGTCTCAAACTGACTAAGTAGAGCGGGGTCATTCCAGTGTACTTCTGCTGCCCACCTACGAAACTCTGTGCAATATTTCTCTATAGCGTGATCCCCTTGCACCACACGTCGTAGGTTATACTCAGCCGTGCGTACCCTGTCTGGGTCGTCATACAGTAACCCCATTGTGGAGAAAAACGCCTCTACAGTTAGTAAGCAAGCTGAGTCAGCTGGTAACGAATGTGCCCAGATGAGGGGATCATCTCTCAATAAAGTAATAATAATCCCAACTCTCTGTACCTCAGAACCGGAGGAAAACGGCCGTAGCCGGAAATACAAAAGACAGTCCTTTTGAAATCGGAAAAAATCTGACCTCTTACCTCGGAAGGGTTCAGGTAAGCTGACTTTTGGCTCCAGAGGCCGACCCACAGGGGCGCTACTCACCTGCCTCTGTATGCCCTCCACCTGAGAGGCTGTGTGTTGAGCCAACTGCTGTAACTGAGATATGCCAGAAGCTTGGATGGCATCCATTCGTAGCTTGATCCCCTCCATCTCAGTGGAAATCTGCTGCACCGCCTGGTACAACTGTTTCAGGTCCGTCATAATGCAAACGAACCTTTTTTTTTTTTTTACCGGCTGAGTGTACTGTTATGTCAGTCCAGGTAGCTGCAATGGGGCTAAGGAATAGCAGTAGGGAATCTCGCCCTGCACTACTCCCACTAGCTATCCCGGTCCCTGCCTCACGGGTGTGGGTCGGCTGTACTCCGGCTAAGCCTGACCCCGACAGCTCCTCTCTCACTGATACCGTAGGCCTAGAGGGAAGTGGGAGAAGGAATGCCCTATAAGAACTCTAGGGACTGGAGACTAAAGGGGTCACCCCTAACGAACAAGTGAAGCTGCTACTGACAGGGACTGACAAGGGTGTGCGCTGACTAGCAACACAAGCAGCACACAGGAAAAAGGTGGGAAAGGATTCCCCCAAACCAATATGGGAAGGAACCTTACACTAGGAAACAAACACAGGGAAACTGAGTAGAAATCAAAGGATAAGGCAATTCACTCACACAGTCAATTATACACAGAGGGAGGATTGGTGAACACAGAAGGGAAAACACACAAACCAACTCGTTCACCCAAACCTCCCAAAAACCAACCACGGAACTTCCTCTATCCCAGAACACCACCTACTCCTCCTGCTAAGGCCTAGCTCTGTAAAAGCGACACTCAGCACAGAACCATGGGAGGCATGGGTTTAAATACAGAGTAGAGACCACTCCTCCCAGGTGCAAATGGGAGGACAGACTAATCAACCAGGAAATAAAGCTGCCTACCAGCAGTGCGCGCGTGCAAGTCAGAAGGTGTGCACCAATACCCACGACAGGACATCCCCGCAGCGCCAGGATGCCACCCCAGACACTGCGCAGCCAAAAACTCCCCAGGTAAGAAAAATAGAAAGTAATGAACCTAAATACTCCTAACAGACACTGCACAGTACCACTTTTCTTGTCTTGCATGTTGGGTGTAATTCTTAGCATCTGCTCTTGTTCTATATATATATATGGATGTTGCACAGTACCACGTCTCTTGTACTGTATGTTAGGTGTAATTCTATGTATCTGCTCCTAATCCCTATATATGGACACTGAGCATTACCACTTCTCTTGTCCTTTTTTTCTTGGTGTAATTCTCTGGATCTGATCCTATTCATGGTGTGGGAGAAGATGATATGTGGCGAGAGTCGCTCCACTTTTTGCCTCAGGCATCAGAAATACTAGGTGCAGGCCTGGCCTTACTGTTAGGGCAACTGGGTAGTGGAAATAAGTTTTATAATCATGTATTAAATGATAACATACTGGGTAACACTGAAAAAGACTTGGGATATTGGCTGAGAGTAAACTTAATTTTAGCATCCAGTGCCAGGTAGCAGCTGCTAAGGTAAATAAATTCATGGGCTACATAAAGAGAAGAATAGACCAACATGAAATATTGCATAAAATTGGGCACCTGCATATAAGTAAGACATAGCTGAATTAGAGCAGATGCAGAGGAGGTGACTATGGTATCAAACTTGGGTTTGTTCAGTTCGGAAAAAATATTTTTTATGGCAACCAAATTACAATATACAAATAAATTAATGGATAGTACAAAGAACTTTCCAGTAATCTCTTTAGACATATGAGGGTAACCATGACAAAGGGGAATCCACTGGAGGAATAAAGTTTTTATCATAGTCATAAATGGGAGGTGACTCCTTTACAATAAGAGTGGTAAGACCATGGAACCTGCTGCCAAGGGATGTTATTATGGCTGATAACTTGACTGAGCACCCACAACCTGGAGATGGAGACGGGGCGACACAGGCAGACGTACAAGCCACCGGAGAATAGACTGTGCCAGCACTGTGACCAGGGGGCCCTAGAAGAAGAGACCCACTTCCTGCTACACTGCACCAAATACTCAGCTGTGAGGGCTGTCTACTACCAAAGACTCTCTGCCCACATCCCAGACTTCATATCTGCAGACGAGAAGAGGAAACTCTACATCCTACTGGGAGAAGAGGAGTCCACTGTGGAGATCGCTGCCCAATACGTGTCCAGCTGTCACCAAACAAGAGGAAGATGAGACTCCACGGACTGTTATACCCCAATACACCCAACCCACCCCACCCCACCTCCCCATATAGAGGTCACCAACTAAGAGGAAGACGAGACTCCACAGACTGTTATACCCCAAACCACCCACCCCACCCCCCCATACCCACCACTCACCCACCCGAATCCAACTCCCCCCCACACACACATGCTTTACTAGCTTTGGCAATGCCAAATATCTATTCGGACGTGCCAATAAAGCTTGTTTGATTTGATTTGATTTGACTTGCACAAGTTCAAGAGAGGCTTGGATGACATATCTTTGGTTATGGAAAAATGAATTCTTGGGATAGGATGTTGATCCAGGGATTCTGCCAGATTGCTAAATTTGGAGTTGAGAAGCAATTTTTCCCTCTGATTGGACAACTGGCTCCCATGTGTGTTGTTGTGGATCAACATAGTAAGTTTATAGGTTGGATTTGATGGTCTTTGCCTTTATCCAACCTTTTCAACTATGCTGCCAAAATTATTGTGTACCCCTGTTTAAACAGAGTGTTGGTCATTTATCTCAATCTTTAAGCAACTGTCAAAAAGAAGTTAGGTACAGTGGTTCTCCATCAGTCCCATGAAAATAAATGGGGTGCCAGCGTAAATGAACAGACATCACTCCCTTCAAATAGGGTTACATAAAACCTTCATTCTTGTGGATCCAGTTTTGTGCATAGGGGTGCTTCAGTGCAGATTTTCTGTATTGATGAAGTTTGGAAAAGGGGGGGCCTCACAATCAGTCTCTTTGTTGATCCCGTCCATTTAGTAGTTAATGCAGTAGGAAGTAAAATAACAATACGTCAACCATAATAATACATATACAGCTAGGCCAACTACAGTAGTGCCAATAACTGGTATGGTGGCCAGATTTGTGTCCTTCGTTCATTTGGTAGCAGGCAGTCATACACACTGTTTTATTCTTGTGTTAACCTTTGCAGATGTGTGGTACAACAAGCCCAAAATCCTGAACTGCCTCGCTGAGTCTTAGCAACTTGCCCGGCAAGGAGTCATCAAACCATTTAGCTGTCGCTATGGGTATATTAACAGGCAATCTGGAGCCGTATTTATAGCTATATAGATTTATTGGATAGTCTTTGGAAGACAACATTTATAGGTACTTTAACTGCTGCTGTCAGTGGATGTTACTTATCATATCACATCTGGAAGAAATAGCTGAATATTAAAAGACGTAAACCTTAGGGACTTTTCCTTTATAGGTAAAACTTGTATTATCTATCCAAATGAAGATTTTCTAAGGGTCCCATAATCACTTGAATTTGGGTTCAGAGCCCCTTGTTCTGACGGTTCCATTCAAAGTTTGTAGGTCTGTCAGAGATAGCTCTTGACCATCTCCATCAATCTCATAGATAGTGAATGCAATGGCAGGGTACATGTGTGAACATTGTTCTGAAATGTCTACATAGGGATGGCCCACCTCTCTCCAGGCCCACACAGTATGCTTTCCCCAATTCAGGGGCTATGAACATTGGTTTGAGTAATGCCAGTCTTCCTAAATGTGCCCCAATGAATTTACAATACATGCGGTGAAATCTGTAGCCAAAATCGAAGTACCATAGTCAATTCAATTCATGTGTAATGTACAATGCAGGTTTTGTTGCATATTTGAAGACTAGGTCCATAATGGAATTTATACTGTGAACGAACCCAGCCTAATTTTATGGCATTTCCACAATATAGAGATCTCTTTACCAAGATTCTACATCTACCGAAAGCATTCAAAGGGCTTTTGTCATTTGGAGAAGTGGCTAGAGGATAACTTTGAGATCTGTGAGGGTGCAACTGCTTAAAACCTCACTGAGGGGGATTTTTGTCCTTGTTCTGAATAACGTGGTGGTCACATGTTTGTCAGGCAGCATGCACGCAGCTCCATTCATTTCAGGGGGAGTGTTAGAGATAGAAGAAGTACAGCGCTCGACTATATCCGGTACTCGAGGTCTGCGTGGTCAGATCTCTTTTATCCTGTAGATAGGGGTAACTTCTCCAGATGGAAGAACCCCTTTAAAAGAGAAAAGCTGAAAGGTCCCTTGTACGAAATGTTAAGGATCCACCCTGAGGGTTTCTGAAGGCTAGGGTCTTCCTTGATGTAAATGTCTTCACAGCTCAGACATGAGGAACTTCAGCGGCATTCTTTCCGTGACATTAATATGTGTTATACAGTCAATTGCTATCCAGATTACTGAAGCTTTGCAATGTGTTGCTCGCCTCTCCCTGGCGGGGAAAGAGTTACCCCCGTTCTCTTTCATGTTGGTGGTAGGCATTCAGCGGTGGGTGGCTTCTCACAAGAGAACGCAAGAGCAAAAGAATGTATTAATTAAGAAAAAAACATGAAAGCATTAAAGGAGGGATGGCGGGCCGCTAACAGAACTTTGTATACATTATTTTGTTTTTCTCTTCCACAAATTGAGAGATTAACCGGCAGTCAATTGAAATGGCAGCCTGTATCATACCTTCCCTTGGTCTCACAGCATGGATAATAAATGCTGGGATCTAGCCAACCAGCCTTCTTTATCTCTCCCCTTATTGTTCCGGGCCACACATCCGTGAACCTTCAGCGTGTTATGTACTTAACCACGGTCAGGTTGATGTCATTATTTTCTTATTGTTGCCCGGCTCCCTGGGTGCTGCTCTCGCATTCACATGGAGTAGAGCTTGTGTGCTCTTTGTAGGTTAACCTTTTGAAAAGGAGATGCTCGACCACCTGCAAATTTAGCCCAAGGCTTTGACATTGCACTAGGCCGATTGGTACGCTTGAAAAAACACATTAGCCCCTCTTGTGCTATTTCATCTTTCTTCCTCATTCTGAATCAGTGCTGTAAGATAAATCTTATCTATGCCATAAGAAACCGCCTGATAGAGAACATTGTTTTGAGGTCTCTGGGTACAGTGGCTTGGTTTGGCTAGGTCAATGTCTGCTTTGTCTAAGTCTATGTCTATGGTATTTGCCAGTTTATCTTTCTGTTGATCCATCTGTCTGCATTGCTACCTAGCAGCGAGCAAGCAGCGGGCACTAAAAGTGAGATGTCAGATCTATGGGGAAAGTGGTTCTCTGCATGATACACAGGCACATTTAGCTTGTACAACAATATTGTGTAAAAAATTGGTCTACATGCGGTTAGTAGAAACTAGAAAACAAGCTACATCCTTCTCATTCCTCTGTGCTCACATGGAAGATCCACAATTGCTTCTCTTTAATCCATAAGTGACAGAATACATCTAAGAAAATGTTAATTAACTCCTCTTGACACCAGATGCAGTTAATTTGCTACCTGCCAGCCAACAATCTCTGCTGTTTTATTAGGTAAGGTGATATTTATTGCTTGCTATCATTAACATTCCAGCTCGACTATTCTCATGTAACAACTTGCATCTCATAATGTCTATTTTTCCTGTGTAAACAATGTCCTAATATAAAAGGAAGAACTGTGCAAGTACCGATCAGGAAATCTAGGAATATGACATCTCGTTCAATGACAATGGGAGGATATCAGCGCTGTATTTATTCCAACTAAACTTGGTCAAAGATTTGGCTTCCTAAGCCACCATAATCTTCAAGACTGACGTTAACACATTGCATACCTCGAGATTTTAACTACTATTTACATCGGACTAGTAATGCTGCATTTAAGCGAAATGATATATAATTTAGTGTAAGATTTGTAAAAATCTGCCTAAAGCAGCCTTATGCGCCTTGTTCATTGTCAATATAGAGTAATATGGAGATGTGGCAGAGCTGAATTTGTTATTAAATTGATTTTTAGATAAAGTCGCAACTATTGGGGCCACATAAGCTTTGCACCGCTATACGGACAAGTTCAGCTCGGTTGCATCTGCACCATTATTTAGAAAGTGCAAACTGGTCTTAGTCTGGAATCACATATATTCAATTCAGTTTTTACAAATAAAACTTGATGTGGAAATAAAGAGAATAGAAGTTTATATTTGCTCTTTTTTTTTTGGGGGGGGGGGGTCTACTCCCACTGCATTAAAAACTGTCACCAAAAGATTGTACGTGATTTCAGCCTTAAAGCAAGTAAAGTCTAGGTATAGTGTCTGCCACATATAGTCAAACTGTGCTTGACTATAAGTAGCCTCCTGCATTATAGAGCGCATTATGTCTTGCTCATGTTTACTGATAAAATTACAGCACTACTGAGTAAGTACGAGCATATCATATAGCCTGACAAACTGATAATGGGCTGACATGAATTAGATTATTAGGTTGTCAACATATATTGTGGAGTGGCGTCTTGCCAGGATGCTATCAGGCTTGTGTATTGTGTGTGGGCTTCTACGTGTAGGCTATACAGTGGTGTGCACTTAGTTATCATTCACTGTTTACATAAATAACTTGCAGTGACTGATGTATTACTACTGGTGATATATGGAAAGGATGTCATAATAACATATAGGTATGGAATACATTGTCATTATTACAATTGCATTGCCAGCATGGTGTACTAAGCTGCCTTATTGCTCCAATGTATACAGTAGCCTATACATATTCCATAGGCATGTCATTAAACAATACTTGCACTAACAATATACATTTCCATATATATGCTATATTCTGTAGGGGCATGCTATGTGACTGATTTGAATAATTAAATATAGTGTATTCTTTAGATAGATAGATAGATAGATAGATAGATAGATAGATAGATAGATAGATCAAAAGATAGATCGATAGATCGATAGATCGATCGATAGATAGATAGATAATAGATGGATGGATGGATGGATGGATGGATGGATGAATGAATGGATAGATAGATAGATAGATAGATAGATAGATAGATAGATAGATAGATAGATAGATAGGTCCAACACTCATTGGACCGAAACATGGTTCTTGGAATAAATTCACATCAGTTCTTTATCACTACATTGGAGTGCTGCCTCTTTTTGATTGTTACTGGAGGGTTACTGGAGGGATCAACTGCCAGACCCTATGGATTTGCACCCACATTTGAATTTTTTACATGGTGCTGCTTTAAATACTAATGTGCTTTAGATAGATAGATAGATAGATAGATAGATAGATAGATAGATAGATGACAGATAGATAAATCGGTAGAAGACATGTAGATAGATAAATAGATAGACAGATTGATAAACAGACAACTGAATGAACAAATAATAGATATATGTATGGATGAGTGGATGGATAGATAGATAGATAGATAGATAGATAGATAGATAGATAGATAGATAGATAGAAACAATCATTGCAGTTTGTATCTGTTAGTTGTTATCACAGCAACAAGTGAGTTACAATTTTACTTTTTACTACTGTTGAATAACCTTCAAAATATATAATTTTGTAATCCATCTCCTAGAAATGTAATTATTTACTAGTTAGATTTTAGATAGCAGATAGATAGATAGATAGATAGATAGATAGATAAATAGATAGATAGATAAATAGATAAAAGAACGTCCAGTGCAGTACTATATCTCCTAAATATTAGTATTACCCACAGAGGACCAGCCATCACAATCCTCTGGTAAGCATTCAAAAAGTTGACCCTTGAAAGATCCCTTGAAAGGTAGATAGATAGGTAGACAGATAGATAGATAGATAGATAGATAGATAGATAGATAGATAGATAGATTCACTTTCTGAACCATCTTCAGTCTATTTGTGAAGTAAATAATGAGGTAATAATTTAATTTAATGGGGGGGTTATCAAAGTTTTCACACCATTTTTTGGTGCCCAATATTAGCACCATTCAAAAAGTATGAGGTTGAAATCCTTGCATCTTGGCTGAGAAGACCACCAATATAGGCTTGAATAAAGGACTGGTGGAGATGGACTGAAACTCTGCTTGGGTGACTTTAAAGTCTACAATTTTGTCATATTTGTTGGAGTGCTGCCATATTTCCCTTACGATGGATGGATGGATAGATAGAATGATGGATGGATGGACGGACGGACAGACAGACAGACAGACAGACAGACAGACAGATAGATAGATAGATAGATAGATAGATAGATAGATAGATAGATAGATAGACTCAAACAGTGCAGTCATATGACTTCAGACAATTCGACGACATCGTATGAACACGCTCTTAGACCTTTAGGATATGACTATATGAGATGTATATGCTGCGGATTTTACATCTCAGAACTGCTTCAGAAAAATCTGCAGCAGATTTAAACAAATTTCAGTCACCCCCTACACAAAATATCTGCGGCGTAAATTGTCTGTAATACAGATTTATGGAACCATTTCCATTTATGCTGAAAATGTTTACCACAAATTTCACCCTTTTGCAATGGATCAGCAAATTCTGCATCAAAAATCACATGATCAGTGCAGTTTTTGCTGCTGCACATCTTCTGCTGCGGAGATACCCTCAGAATTGCCGTCCCAATCCATTAGGTTGCATCACAGCAACAAGTTATTAAAATTTTTTGTAGCCATTTTAAAATATATATTTTCTGACAAAAGCCTGAACCATCTGAGCGCTGTAATCCAGCTGCTAGCAATTTGACTGTAAACGTTCACCGTCCATATTTTGGCTTTTACATCATTTAATGGCTTGTGTAAAAATAATAAGCCCATCTGTTTGGACAATGCTGGCGAATAATAAAAATCTCATTCAAGCTTTCTTTTCTGTGACTTGTGACAACTGCTTATTCATTCTGGGAACACTTGATTTAGTAAGCCTGCGCTTTATTTGATGGTGGCCTAGTGCAAGACGTTATCGGATCTGGGAAATGACAGTCCAAATGACTGCTTAATTTTATCCGAAAGATCAAATAAAGAAAAACCCTGCCCCTCCTCAATATCAGGCTCTGAAAACTGCCCCCTTGCTATTGTGTCTGCTCACTTCTCCTAGGAATTGTTACTATTAAATGTAACATTCCATAGACATGTAGGTGAGTTATCAATGTGCATTATTAGATGGACAAGTTGCATGTGATATATATATATATATATATATATATATATATATATATATATATATATATATATATACATACGGACATTCTATATATTCTATATATACAGAAAACCTAGCTACGATTTGAACTCTTTTAACAAAGGTAATATACTGAGCACAAAAGCAGTCCAATTTCTCCAAACCTTATACTTCCTTTTAAACCATAGTCATTTTGTTAGATATTGAAAATGTCTTGATTCAGTTGTCTTGCTGTTTTGGGCCTGTCTAGCCCCCTGCCGAGGTAATAAGGATGAGAGTTCCTGCTGAGCTCTGAAGAATACCATTTCAAGGCTGCCACATAGCTGGCAGCTTTTATTTATAGAACCAGGAAAATGAACGGGTATTAGTGTCCAAACATTTTAGAATGCTCTTGTGGCCATGCACAAAAGGACTGATTTGCAGCAAATTTCCACTTATTTTCCAAAAGTACTTACCTTGTAGAAGCTTGGATGATCACCGTAATGGCTGAGAGAAGGGGGAAAAAAGTGACCATTTCTTTTTTTTTTAACCCATATCAAACCAAAAGAAAAAAGCATTATATTTTATAGTATGTCCTATTTTGATCAATGAACGTTTGAAAACATAGCTCCACCTATAGGAAGTACATTAGATCAAATGTTGCTTAAAGGGGCTCTATCAGCAAAATCATGCTGATAGAGCCCCACATATGCGTGCATAGCCTTTAAAAAGGCTATTCAGGTACCATAAATGTTATATTAAACTACCCCCTCCCCCCGTTTTAAAATAATAACCTAAAAAAGAATGTGCTCTACTTACGGATCGTGCACGCTGGGCGGGCATTCAGGGTGTGTCTTCATCTTCTTCCACACCTCTTCTTCCTCCGATGTCCTCCGGTCCCGTACTCGCTCGCGGACACTGATATTAAAAAACGGCCTGGGCGCATGCACAGTAGCATGCGGCTTCTACTGCAGCTACTGTGCATGCGCCCAGGCTATCACTGTCCGTTCACGAGCGCTGGAGGAAGACGGGACGGAGGACATCGGAGGAAGAAGAGGCGTGGAAGAAGATGAAGACACACCCTGAATGCCCACCCAGCGTGCACGATCCGTAAGTAGAGCACATTCTTTTTTAGGTTATTATTTTAAAACTGGGGGGTAGTTTAATATAACATTTACGGTGCCTGAATAGCCTTTTTAAAGGCTATGCACGCATATGTGGGGCTCTATCAGCATGATTTTGCTGATAGAGCCCCTTTAAAGAAAACCTCCTGACATTCTTAATATACTTATTTACATCTTTTCTTTACTGTCTACATTGTGTCGTTCCTCTAATATGCCTTGTAGAAATTTATGAATAAATTAGACATTACCAATCAGAGGAATGTGTCTGTGTAGAAACACGCCTCTTTGACAAGGGGAATGGTAACTCCCAGTTGTCTATATATTCTCAAATTGTTAGTAGGAATAATAGAGGAAAGACACAATGTAGATATCTAAGAAACTTGTCATTGCTTAGCCATGGAAGGGTGCCAAAACCACCAGGTTGGATTGCAACCACTTTGCACAGCCCATTTTTGTTGAGTAGGTCTCTGGATACTTATTAAACTTGGAAATTCCAATGTGGGGTGTATTAAGACTACCATGGCCCTGGACTCTGTGAAGATTGTGACCCTCACCATCCTAAAGTTTTCAGGGCCTTTTACATGGGCTGATGTATGAGCATTCATAGGAATGTACATTCTCAATTAATTCCCAGGGTTAGATTGGGTTTATACACAGTGCATGCAACATGTACCAGGGAGGCTGCTGTACCCAGGGATTATATGTAGGCAAAGGCAATTTTAGTTTTAATGGCCAGGGAGTACAGGAGGGAGAACTTCACTATCAGAGAGTATTAGGTTCCCTCGCTAGGCATGCACCACCCACATTATGATGCTGCCCCCTTACTTATGGGAAGATTAGTTGCTGCTATGCATATACTGAAAAGTACATGTAAAATTTTACTGCAACTGTGGGCGTCTTAAAAGTGGCATACACTTGATAAAGTTGGTGAGAGATTTGGGCAGTCATGGGACCCCATGATCTGATCCCAGTTTGCCACCCATAACACCATATTATCATCCACTTATGGTCCCTTCCAAATGTTTATACATCCAAATAGCATTGTACTCAGTTGTCCCTGCCAACCTCTCAGACATTGAATGGGGTGGTGTGACCACAGTTCCATCTAAACGTCTCACTGCAGGAAACATCAGATTTCAGGACCACCATTCTAGTGATTATTGGGGTCCTAATGATGGGTTTCCCAGTGATCATACATTTATCACCTATTCTGTGCACACATTATTGTTTTTCATGGAATAACTCCTTTAATTCAGGTTTGGGAAAGTAATGGAAGATCTATAGTATTTCAAAGGAAAGGAAACCTGGTAATGATGGATATGTATCTATAAATAATTATAAATATAGATTTGACTGTGGTTACACAACATTCCTTAACACCCCTCCAATGTCCACATATAAGTATGCCATAATACATGTGTACTACAATAGATATACACCTGGGCTTAGAACAGGCTGTTGAGTGAAGTGCTGAAAGCCTCTTCATAGTAATGGCTGTTTAGTGATCTTTCTGGTAAAGTACATGAGCGTCATCCCCAGTCCGTTCCAATTCTTGAACAGTAAAGAATAAATAACCGTCCTTCCTTCCTCGACTGGAAAACATTGCTGATCTTCATGTATCTCTATGTGCAGTGAAACCAGGTAACTGATGACTTCACCCTCTCATGCAAGTTGTCAGATTTAAACCATCTGACCTCATGGAAAAGGAATCAGACAAGTGATTAAAACCACATTGCCCCACCGATCAATATATATGACTTTTTCCAAGTTGCTGCAAAACCACAGCCCCTGTATAAGTCTTGTTGTCCTATTCATTAATGTGATTGTGGCGGCTTTCATCTCTCTAACACGTTTTCTCTTTCGCCAGCCAGAAAAGCTGCCTGTCAGTGACGATGAGCTGTATCACACATTAAAACAAAGTCTTGGAATTGTATATTTATAATATTACTAGAGGGAGGACCCGGCTTCGCACGGGTATATTACATTTTATGTTTGTGTAGTGGCCCCATAAGAATTGTCCAATTTTGCACTGATGTATTTTGTATGTGGTTTGTGTGTATGTCCATAAGCGTCATGTGATTATGTGTATCTCATTTTGGATATCAGTGAAACACCTGTGATCAGTTGTTATGGATACCTGGAGTAAAGCTGTATCTAATCCTTCCCCGTGTAGTACTGTGTTTAGACGCAAGTATCCAATCCTTGTTGGTGTGGTACTGTGTGCAGATGCACATATCTAATCCTCCCCGTGTGGTATTGTGTGAAGAGGCGCGTATCTAATCCTCCAGTAAGTGAAACTGTGTGCAGACGTGCATATCTAATGACTCTGGCGTGCGGTACTGTGTGCAGATGCGCGTATCTAATACTCTGGCATGTGGTACTGTGTGCAGATGCACGTATCTAATCCTCCTCTGTGTGGTATTGTGTGAAGAGGCGCGTATCTAATCCTACGGCATGTGGAACTGTGTGTAGATGTGGGTATCTAATCCTACGGCATGTGGTACTGTGTGCAGACGTGCGTATCTAATCCTACGGAATTTGGTACTGTGTGCAGACGCGCTTATCTTATCCTCTGGCGTGTGTTACTGTGTGCAGACGCACGTATTTAATCCTCCCCTGTGTGGTATTGTGTGAAGAGGCGCGTATCTAATACTGTGGCGTCTGGAACTGTGTGTAGACACGTGTATCTAATCCTACGGCATGTGGTATTGTGTGTAGACGCGCGTATCTAATCCTACGGCATGTGGTACTGCGTGCAGACGCGTGTATCTAATCCTATGGCGTGTACAACTGTGTGAAGACACGTGTATCTAATCCTCCCGTGTGGTATTGTGTGTAGAGGCGCGTATCTAATCCTACGGCGTGTGGAACTGTGTGTAGAGGCGTGTATCCAATCCCCTGGCATGTGGTACTGTGTGCAGATGCGCATATCTAATCCTATGGCATGTGGTACTGTGTGTACATGCGCGTATCTAATCCTCCCCCGTGTGGTACTGTGTGTAAACACGCGTATCTAATCCTCCCCTGTGTGATACTGTGTGCTGAGATGCGTATCTAATTCTCTGGCTTGTGGTACTGTGTGCAGAGACACGTATCTAATCCTCCAAAGTGTGGTATTGTGTGAAGAGGCGCGTATCTAATCCTTTGGCGTGTGGAACTATGTGTAGACGCGTGTATCTAATCCTACTGCATCCTACTGTCTGCAGACACGTGTATCTAATCCTGTGGCGTGTACAACTGTGTGCAGACGCGCGTATCTAATCCTCTGGAATGTGGAACTGTGTGTAGATGCGTGTATCTAATCCTACGGCATGTGGTACTCTGTGCAGACGCGTGTATCTAATCCTATGGCGTGTACAAATGTGTGCAGACGCACGTATCTAATGCTCTGGAGTGTGGAACTGTGTGTAGACGCCTGTATCTAATCCTTCGGCATGTGGAACCGTGTGCAGACTCGTGTATCAAATCCTTCAGTGTGTGGAACTGTGTGCAAAAATGCGTATTTAATCCTCTGGTGTGTGGGACTGTGTGGAGACCCGATTATCTAATCCTCTGGCGTGTGATACTGTGTGCTGATCTGTGTATCTAATCCTCTGGAGTGTGGAACTGTGTGTAGACGCCTGTATCTAATGCTTCGGCATGTGGAACCGTGTGCAGGCGCACGTATCTAATTCTATGGCATGTGGTACTGTGTGCAGAAGTGCGTATTTAATCCTGTGGTGTGTGGGACTGTGTGCAGACCCGTGTATCTAATCCTATGGAGTGTACAACTGTGTGAAGACACGTGTATCTAATCCTCCCCTGTATGGTATTGTGTGAAGAGGCGCGTATCTAATCCTACGGCGTGTGGAACTGTGTGTAGACGCGTGTATCCAATCCCCGGCATGTGGTACTGTGTGCAGATGCGCATATCTAATCCTATGGCATGTGGTACTGTGCGTAGATGCGCGTATCTAATCCCCCCCATGTGGTACTGTGTGCAGACGTGCATATCTAATCCTTTGCCGTGTGGAACTATGTGTAGACGTGCGTATCTAATCCTACTGCATGTGGTACTGTGTGCAGACGCGTGTATCTAATCCTATGGCATGTACAACTGTGTGCAGATGCGCGTATCTAATCCTCTGGAATGTGGAACTGTGTGCAGATGCGCATATCTAATCCTCTGGAATGTGGAACTGTGTGCAGATGCGTGTATCTAATCCTATGGCGTGTACAAATGTGTGCAGACGCACGTATCTAATCCTCTAGAGTGTGGAACTGTGTGTAGATGCTTGTATCTAATCCTTCGGCATGTGAAACCGTGTGCAAATGCATGTATCAAATCCTTCAGTGTGTGGAACTGTGTGCAGAAATGGGTATTTAATCCTCTGGTTTGTGGGACTGTGTGCAGACGCGTGTATCTAATCTTCTGGAGTGTGATACTGTGTGCTGATCTGTGTATCTAATCCTCTGATGCATGTATCTCAGTTTGGATATCAGTGTTGTATTGTGCATGTGGAGTGACCGTGTGTATTGCAGTTGGAATATGAGTGAAAGACTTGCAGGTTTGTATTGGCTAAGGGGGGGGGCACTGTGTTTGGAATGCTGTATCTCAGCAACGGTACGTCCGAGTGAGTTGGAGTCTTGTCTTAAACCTTCCCGGATACCTGAAGTATCTCTGTACCAAATTTGGTGAAGATCGGTCCAGTCGTTTGGTTCGCATTAGAGTACAGACAGACAGACAGACAGACGGACAGACAGACAGACAGACAGACAGACAGACAGACAGACAGACAAGAATTCATTTTTATAAGATAGGGAGATATCCTAGTTAAGGGCATACAATTCCTGTACAGAACACCTGGTTTCCATCTGGTATCAGTGGTGGTATTTATAGAGATGAAGGTACAATAGGTGTTTCAACCACAAACCCCCCTGTCAGTGACTAGAGTGCCCACTATTTAATTGTCTGTCACATCCATTGTAATGAAGGTATGAGCTGTTTCCCCAGGGGCATAGCTAAAGGTTCATGAGCATTTTTGGAAAAGTTCACTCTTGATCCTCCTGCCTAACTTCTCCTCATGACCGTCAGTTGCATCCCTCCTTGACCGTATGCTAGTGACCAAGAACTACTTTTGCCACTAAACTGTAAATTTTCCCATTTCTAATAATGGAGGGTTGTGTATCATAAATCTTTTCACTCAAGTCCACCAGAGGGCAGGGGTAATAAATTTATGATGCACAGACTGCCAGCCATCAAAGGAAATCATGAATAAGATCAAAGAGGTTTAAGCCCTAGTGTGGTGAGGCTGACCAATAGTTATAGCATTGGTTTCTTTACTCACTTCTTATAGAAGTAGGATCACCGAGCCCTTTAAAGGATGACTTGCAACACAAGGAAGGGCATTTATTCCATTACATTCATATATACAAAAACTGCCTTTTATACTGATACATACATCAGAATCCCTGCCACCACTGAACTGAACTGCAATAATTTTAATGTTAGCTAAGGCTAGGTTGATACCAGTGCTTGGATTCTGTTTGGGGATTCTGTCCCCGGATCTAATTGAAAAATGGTCGGAAACCAGGTGGAAACTCGCCGGACCCCATCATAGTCTATGGGGTCCAAGGGTTTCTCTAGGTAACCACTTTGTAAGTGTATTAAGTTTCCATTTTTTGGGTCCCCAATTGAATTCAAAGAACGGAACCCCAAGCGCAAGTGTAAAGCTGAAGTAAGGCTTCTTTTGCCGGTTCTAATACTAGAGTAGCATTACACAGTCCGATATAGAGGCATGAAGAGTGCCACTCAACTAGTCAATTGGTGTGAGTTTGCACTGGCCTATTAAATTGGCTGA
Source organism: Leptodactylus fuscus (assembly GCF_031893055.1). Lineage (NCBI taxonomy): Eukaryota > Metazoa > Chordata > Amphibia > Anura > Leptodactylidae > Leptodactylus > Leptodactylus fuscus. The sequence goes on from NC_134269.1 coordinate 55,830,520, forward strand.
ATATGTACATGCAGAAGAAAATGACCACTACTACAGTTGTCTCTCCCCTATTAACCTGTATTCATTTAACAATTAGGAGAGGCTAGTACCAGGAAGGTGGGTTCCTATAAATGTTTGTTCCCAATAATTGGCCTAAAATTCTTTCAATATAGTAAGGCCTTAGGTCTTTCAGTCTACAAGCAAACATTTTGTCACCTCTTTAACATATATTAAAATAGCGATAAGTTAGTTTGAGACAATTGGGTAGATTAATCCAGTATATCTTGCTACACGTTAGACAATTTTGTTTAACTTTACACCACCTATTGGTTGGCTTACTTTATACCAAAATGTTACACCAATTTAGAACACAGTGTTTCAGTCACACCTAGTATTGGATGTGTGTAGGGATTTCTTCAGCAAGATCCATTGCAAATAGGCAAAGAAAATCAATCATTCACAAATATATATAGACAGATGCTTTACAGAAAAAAAACAGTCTTTAAAGAAAAGTGATCCTTTTATGAAACTTCATGCTGAAAATAGGAACTACAATAAGAGCTATACGTATTATAGGATGCGGAGAAACAGGTGCACAGGGCTCTATTACAAGGCTCCATTAGAAACTTCCAGGTCATTGGTGCACCAGAAAAATCCAATCTGACTGCCAAGTCAACAGTCGGCTTCAATTGAGTCATCAGCTCGGCATTACAGCTGTGGTGACAAGATCTACACAAATTTACATGCCCGGTATTAAAGCCTGTTATAGTGTCCATTTCCCTCCTCTTGGTTTTCAGCAAAACCAACTAGTTAGCTGTAGTGTTTGCTGAAGGTATCCATCTGGATGCTGAAAACTTGTCTGATAGGCTCAAAACAGTATGCTGAAAAATATTACTTATTTTTTTATGCAACCTATTTTTGGAAATTTTGTTTTTACATATGTTTTTAAAAGTAAAAAATTAAATAAGCAATGAAAGAGTTGTTGGAATTTATTGAATGAAATGTTTTATATGTGAATGTAATTGTGGTACATAAAGCGAAAGAATAAGTTTATTGGGGAAAATTGTATAATTGAAGTGAAGCTTTCATACCCAGTTGGACAGCCTCTAGCTTGGATACAAGATGAGATACAGTTGTACATGGAGGCATTCAGTTTCTGTATGATATTCTGTGGCATATTTGCCCATAAATGTGGCAGCTCAGCCTGTAGATCCCGTAAATTCATAGGTTGCCAAGAAGATTCACACTAACATCACTTCTCTGGTTTGGGGTCCATATAGAAACTCTAACAATGGAGAAGCGGACTGATAAAACATTGATTACACACAAAGCCTGATGGACCCCAATGAGTATAATGGGGTCTGTCAGATATCCATCGTTTTTAAACTGAAACCGGCAGTGGAAAAGATCTCCATCAGAGACTCCAGTATAGAAGGGAACATAGCCTTAGCTGAAAATAAATCTGATGACTAGGCAGGCTAAGGAAATGTTATAATCTGGCAAAGACAACCCTATACCCTTACACCACGTGGGTGAGCATTATCCTGTTGAAAAATGCCATTTAGAAGCCCTGCCATGAGAGACAACACATGTGGCTGTAAGATGTCCTGCATGTACTGCTGAGCTGTTAGTGTCTCTTGTATCACTACCAGGGTGACTGAGTATGCAATGGCTTTCCAGATCATCACACTATTAGTTCTGGTAGTGCAGTAAAAGTAGGAAGCGCTCACCACCAGACCTCCATACTGGAACCCAACCATCATCAGATACTTAACAGATCATGTATTCATTAATAAAAAATAATATGGTTCCAGCACAAAGCATTCCAGGTAGACACGACATAGCGGATAGCTCCAAATCATTACATAGACCTGACATACTGTACAGCAGGTTACAGTCCTGACTCTTCATATATACATGCCAATAGGTGGCAGTCCTGGCTCCTCCCATGGACATGACATATGTAGAGATGAGCGAACACTAAAATGTTCGAGGTTCGAAATTCGATTCGAACAGCCGCTCACTGTTCGAGTGTTCGAATGGGTTTCGAACCCCATTATAGTCTATGGGGAACATAAACTCGTTAAGGGGGAAACCCAAATTCGTGTCTGGAGGGTCACCAAGTCCACTATGACACCACAGGAAATGATGCCAACACCCTGGAATGACACTGGGACAGCAGGGGAAGCATGTCTGGGGGCATAAAAGTCACTTTATTTCATGGAAATCCCTGTCAGTTTGCGATTTTCGCAAGCTAACTTTTCCCCATAGAAATGCATTGGCCAGTGCTGATTGGCCAGAGTACGGAACTCGACCAATCAGCGCTGGCTCTGCTGGAGGAGGCGGAGTCTAAGATCGCTCCACACCAGTCTCCATTCAGGTCCGACCTTAGACTCCGCCTCCTCCGGCAGAGCCAGCGCTGATTGGCCGAAGGCTGGCCAATGCATTCCTATGCGAATGCAGACTTAGCAGTGCTGAGTCAGTTTTGCTCAACTACACATCTGATGCACACTCGGCACTGCTACATCAGATGTAGCAATCTGATGTAGCAGAGCCGAGGGTGCACTAGAACCCCTGTGCAAACTCAGTTCACGCTAATAGAATGCATTGGCCAGCGCTGATTGGCCAATGCATTCTATTAGCCCGATGAAGTAGAGCTGAATGTGTGTGCTAAGCACACACATTCAGCACTGCTTCATCAAGCCAATACAATGCATTAGCCAGTGCTGATTGGCCAGAGTACGGAATTCGGCCAATCAGCGCTGGCTCTGCTGGAGGAGGCGGAGTCTAAGGTCGGACCTGAATGGAGACTGGTGTGGAGCGATCTTAGACTCCGCCTCCTCCAGCAGAGCCAGCGCTGATTGGCCGAATTCCGTACTCTGGCCAATCAGCACTGGCTAATGCATTGTATTGGCTTGATGAAGCAGTGCTGAATGTGTGTGCTTAGCACACACATTCAGCTCTACTTCATCGGGCTAATAGAATGCATTGGCCAGCGCTGATTGGCCGAATTCCGTACTCTGGCCAATCAGTGCTGGCCAATGCATTCTATTAGCTTGATGAAGCAGAGTGTGCACAAGGGTTCAAGCGCACCCTCGGCTCTGATGTAGCAGAGCCGAGGCTGCACAAGGGTTCAAGCGCACCCTCGGCTCTGATGTAGGAGAGCCGAGGGTGCACTTGAACCCTTGTGCACCCTCAGCTCTGCTACATCAGAGCCGAGGGTGCGCTTGAACCCTTGTGCACACTCTGCTTCATCAAGCTAATAGAATGCATTGGCCAGCGCTGATTGGCCAATGTATTCTATTAGCCTGATGAAGTAGAGCTGAATGTGTGTGCTAAGCACACACATTCAGCTCTACTTCATCGGGCTAATAGAATGCATTGGCCAGCGCTGATTGGCCAGAGTACGGAACTCGACCAATCAGCGCTGGCTCTGCTGGAGGAGGCGGAGTCTAAGATAGCTCCACACCAGTCTCCATTCAGGTCCGACCTTAGACTCCGCCTCCTCCGGCAGAGCCAGCGCTGATTGGCCGAAGGCTGGCCAATGCATTCCTATGCGAATGCAGACTTAGCAGTGCTGAGTCAGTTTTGCTCAACTACACATCTGATGCACACTCGGCACTGCTACATCAGATGTAGCAATCTGATGTAGCAGAGCCGAGGGTGCACTAGAACCCCTGTGCAAACTCAGTTCACGCTAATAGAATGCATTGGCCAGCGCTGATTGGCCAATGCATTCTATTAGCCCGATGAAGTAGAGCTGAATGTGTGTGCTAAGCACACACATTCAGCACTGCTTCATCAAGCCAATACAATGCATTAGCCAGTGCTGATTGGCCAGAGTACGGAATTCGGCCAATCAGCGCTGGCTCTGCTGGAGGAGGCGGAGTCTAAGGTCGGACCTGAATGGAGACTGGTGTGGAGCGATCTTAGACTCCGCCTCCTCCAGCAGAGCCAGCGCTGATTGGCCGAATTCCGTACTCTGGCCAATCAGCACTGGCTAATGCATTGTATTGGCGTGATGAAGCAGTGCTGAATGTGTGTGCTTAGCACACACATTCAGCTCTACTTCATCGGGCTAATAGAATGCATTGGCCAGCGCTGATTGGCCGAATTCCGTACTCTGGCCAATCAGTGCTGGCCAATGCATTCTATTAGCTTGATGAAGCAGAGTGTGCACAAGGGTTCAAGCGCACCCTCGGCTCTGATGTAGCAGAGCCGAGGCTGCACAAGGGTTCAAGCGCACCCTCGGCTCTGATGTAGGAGAGCCGAGGGTGCACTTGAACCCTTGTGCAGCCTCGGCTCTGCTACATCAGAGCCGAGGGTGCGCTTGAACCCTTGTGCACACTCTGCTTCATCAAGCTAATAGAATGCATTGGCCAGCGCTGATTGGCCAATGTATTCTATTAGCCTGATGAAGTAGAGCTGAATGTGTGTGCTAAGCACACACATTCAGCTCTACTTCATCGGGCTAATAGAATGCATTGGCCAGCGCTGATTGGCCAGAGTACGGAACTCGACCAATCAGCGCTGGCTCTGCTGGAGGAGGCGGAGTCTAAGATCGCTCCACACCAGTCTCCATTCAGGTCCGACCTTAGACTCCGCCTCCTCCAGCAGAGCCAGCGCTGATTGGCCGAATTCCGTACTCTGGCCAATCAGCACTGGCTAATGCATTGTATTGGCGTGATGAAGCAGTGCTGAATGTGTGTGCTTAGCACACACATTCAGCTCTACTTCATCGGGCTAATAGAATGCATTGGCCAATCAGCGCTGGCCAATGCATTCTATTAGCGTGAACTGAGTTTGCACAGGGGTTCTAGTGCACCCTCGGCTCTGCTACATCAGATTGCTACATCTGATGTAGCAGTGCCGAGTGTGCATCAGATGTGTAGTTGAGCAAAACTGACTCAGCACTGCTAAGTCTCTGCATTCGCATAGGAATGCATTGGCCAGCCTTCGGCCAATCAGCGCTGGCTCTGCCGGAGGAGGCGGAGTCTAAGGTCGGACCTGAATGGAGACTGGTGTGGAGCGATCTTAGACTCCGCCTCCTCCAGCAGAGCCAGCGCTGATTGGTCGAGTTCCGTACTCTGGCCAATCAGCGCTGGCCAATGCATTCTATTAGCCCGATGAAGTAGAGCTGAATGTGTGTGCTTAGCACACACATTCAGCTCTACTTCATCAGGCTAATAGAATACATTGGCCAATCAGCGCTGGCCAATGCATTCTATTAGCTTGATGAAGCAGAGTGTGCACAAGGGTTCAAGCGCACCCTCGGCTCTGATGTAGCAGAGCTGAGGGTGCACAAGGGTTCAAGTGCACCCTCGGCTCTCCTACATCAGAGCCGAGGGTGCGCTTGAACCCTTGTGCAGCCTCGGCTCTGCTACATCAGAGCCGAGGGTGCGCTTGAACCCTTGTGCACACTCTGCTTCATCAAGCTAATAGAATGCATTGGCCAGCACTGATTGGCCAGAGTACGGAATTCGGCCAATCAGCGCTGGCCAATGCATCCCTATGGGAAAAAGTTTATCTCACAAAAATCACAATTACACACCCGATAGAGCCCCAAAAAGTTATTTTTAATAACATTCCCCCCTAAATAAAGGTTATCCCTAGCTATCCCTGCCTGTACAGCTATCCCTGTCTCATAGTCACAAAGTTCACATTCTCATATGACCCGGATTTGAAATCCACTATTCGTCTAAAATGGAGGTCACCTGATTTCGGCAGCCAATGACTTTTTCCAATTTTTTTCAATGCCCCCAGTGTCGTAGTTCCTGTCCCACCTCCCCTGCGCTGTTATTGGTGCAAAAAAGGCGCCAGGGAAGGTGGGAGGGGAATCGAATTTTGGCGCACTTTACCACGTGGTGTTCGATTCGATTCGAACATGGCGAACACCCTGATATCCGATCGAACATGTGTTCGATAGAACACTGTTCGCTCATCTCTAGACATATGTAAAGTCCTGGATACTCATATAGATATGACATAGGGAATAGTCGTAGCCCTCATATTGACATGACATAGGAGAGAGTGTTGGCTTCCTACATAGACATGACATAGGGGATAGTCCTACCCCTCATATTGACATGCCATAGGAGAGAACCTTGACTTCCCACATAGACCTGACATAGGCTACAGTCCTGGCTACTCGCACAGAAATGACAATAGGAGATATAAGACAGTCATGGCTCCCCATACAGGTATAAAATAAGGTAAAGTCCTGCCTCCTAACATAGACTTGAAGAGGTTACAGCCCTGGCTCTTCACACAGGGGCGGTTCAGGCACCTCATATAAATACGGGAGGTCACTTAGATAGACCTAAAAAATAGCAGAACTGAATATTTATTAATCCTATAGTTCACCTAGCTTGAACATTTCAATTCAACTCTTAACAAAAGATCAAATGTTGCATATTATGTGAACCGCAGGACTAATAAAAATGAAGGAGTTGCATTGAATGCTGTCACCATAATTTTTTCATGTCCTTCCTAAACATCTAACCATACAAGTATCTATCAAATTCCTTCCTCGTATGTAGGATGATGTCTCATTTAATCACTTCATTCAGTGAAACTCACGGAGTAGCTGTAAAACCACTGCCAGGAATGGAACTCAAGTGACCCCAATCTAGGTCCAAACCAAACCGAATTCTTGTGTGTGTATTTGCTCATCCCTAGCAATATATAGAATTTCAAACACCATCATTCGGTGCTTTTCTTTTACTTTATTAGCGTAAGCCAACAGATGTTTTTGATCTTCATTAATTCAGGGCGTATGTCTAATCATATGCATGTTGTAGAATGGGCAGAGGGAAATCATTTATCTTCTAGTAGAATACAAAGTTTCACGGAGTGCAATCATGTACCTAGTAATCAGGCAATTGTGTACCTAATTGTCCAGCCTTACAGCAATGTTCTCATTTTAGGCTTTCCCTGCCAAGATGCTGCTGCTGTCTCATCCACTTGTTGATAGATGGTGGTGTCATGTTAGCGGATGCAAGGAATACAACACTCTGAGTTCCATTCATTGGAGCTGAATGCTCTCCTATGTATTTTCCAGGGAACTTTCCCTGACTTTCTGCTCCATAAATATGCATCGTTTCTGAGGAAAGAAATGTCAGAAGTGAAAGATTTTTCTTGTTCGTTTATTTTGGCGAGCACAGATGAATGGGCAGTAGCGCATACCAATGGGATTTTTCTTGGATGTAAATGTTATTTGACAATGGTATCCCCTGATCTAGAGTCTAGGGTGAGGATGTATGATTAATGGGACTGGATTTATTCTGAAGAATCTAGTCTGATGTCAATCTGATGTTCTTCATATTCATTTTAGACATAGCCCATTTTTTACTGCATGGTACCCCGTCACCTTAGCTCACCTTTGACAAGTTTTGTTGTGTTTCCACTGTGAAAAGGAGGCACAAAGTGCCTGGAATAGAGTACTTTTTTAGCACCTCCTTTAGACTAGGTATCCAATGCAGCATTAGAACTTCACAGGTCTAAACACTGCTCATCACTGGTCCTTACTGTACATGACAACCAGCCAACATGAAGTTGGTACAATTTACATGGTATCTGAAAGGGATGAACTGAACCAAGTTGGCCTGGTGCTATTCCATGGAAAATGGCTTTTGAATACTCAATATACAGCCAGTAATGCAGTCTAGGTCTACTCCAATAGCTAGGTCTTCAATTCCTATCATAAAATAGACTACACAGATCACCATTTTGTTCCAGATCTTCACATCTAATACCTTTATCCATAAGGTATGTCCTAAATGTCTGATAGATGTGGGTACCATAATGCTGTCCATTTGCCACATCCAGTCTAGGAATGAAGGGAATAGTGGACGTTTGACTGTTTCATAACTCCCATAGAAGTGAATGTAGAGACATATGCATGCACGGTCAACTGTTCGTTCATCCCTCACTTGCATGGGCCATATTTATGTGGTGCAGAGGGTACAGTCGCACCAGGGCCAAGGAGCCTTAGTGGGCCCATAAGCACTGGCATCAGTATTAAGATTGCAGCTTCCATCTGACCAATAAGCCAAGGAGACCCACAGATTACCCTAACCACACTAAGGTTGATTATACTCTTTAGCAACTGTAATCATCACTATCAAGAATTCACTGTAGGGATGAGGTAGGGGGCCCCAGACAAAAGATTGCCCCGGGGCCCACAACACTTTCGTTACACCACTGATGTGCCACCTCACCAGGCTATAGGGTACTGGAAGTCCCCTGCTCTAAAGACAAGTGCAGGTGCCAGAACTGGGCCATCTATAACTTATTTATGGCAAGTCCATAAGGACGGGTTAATATGTGGCATGCAGATTTGTTAAAGGAATGTGAAATCTGTCGCATCCATATTCTACTTTTGTGGCTTCAAGTTACAGATCACTGCATTTATCATTGAGTGATCTACGAACAATCCCCAACTTAGTGCCTTTCTTATTATTATTAGTTTAAGTAAGTGGTAAGATAACAGAAGTCTGTGTGTCTTGTCTTGACGTTTCCTGAAAGTGACAATTTGACATTTGTTTCCTTAGGCTGAAATAGAATTGAAATGTAGCCGCTGACATGAAGATCTCCTTGTAATGCATTAAAATGTCTCCTTAATATGTCTCATTAACATGTCAGACACCTCCTGTGCAACATAATAATCTGACTTGCAGCAGTCGCTGTGCTTATGGGAGACGAACAAGATGGCAGATGTTACTTCAGGCAATGTTGGAGATGGGGCTGAAATGTACCTGCTTGAAGTTGAAATGAAGCATGCTACCAGGTTTCATCACTTGTCTGTCTGCCGTCAAATAATTGTATGCAGTGACTGCAGTAACCCTTTAAATAACTCAAGTGATTTGTATCAGCCAGTCATCTTATATAGTACAGCTCTTTTATAGAGGAATTAGTGTGATACTTGTTATGTGCTTATTGCTTAAGATCTTAAGAGATGTCTTAAAGCACATTTGGTTCTAAAGATAAGAACAAAACCCTAAAAACACAGTAACCATTATGTGAAATATTTTGCTTTGTGAAACCATACCTAGGTTCTCCTGATCAAACAATCCAGATTGAGTATATGCATTGCCACCATACTTTAGAAAAACCCTGAATGGCACATCAATCTGGATTGTAGGTAAAGTTACATTTCATTTGCATGTACGGTATATCACAGTTCTGTACTTCTGGCATCTCAAGAGGTTGTGGTTGTCATTGAAGACACCCAACTGCTATGGAGTTTCGCAATGCTTCATAGGAAATCGTATGCAAATTAACTCTACTACAGAATGAAGACGTTTCTCAATTGACACCTATTGATATAGCCACCCTGTAAGAACCTGGAATGACTCAGTGTTGTCAACACTTGTATAAGAAGAACATTCTTGTTATACTTGGTTCATACCTGCACTGGTTTTTATGTTATTCAGGTCCTTTTTGGGATTCGAAAAATGGAAACCCAATCCGCTTAAAAAGTGGTTACCTGTGGAAGCTTGCGGACCCCATAGTCTATAATGGGGTGCGCCGTGTTGCATTTTTCGAGCAGAACAGGGGATGGAATTCCCGAATGGTCACCCAACACAGGTGTGACTGTAGCCTTACTAGAACATAAAACAAGCAATGTTATTTTCTTGAATGGATTTCACGAGAAATGTAAATTCACCACTGTTTTGCCTTGTTTCCTAGCAACGTAAATTCCATCTTAAATGTACTATAACACTGTAATGATAAAGAGAATTTAAAATATGTAGAATTTTAATTCTTACTGAAATTTTTAATTTACATATTCCAATGCATTTCTGATTGTGCGTGTAAAATGGACAGTCAACTGGGTATACATTGTCTATGGTCAAGGCTTCACATGGGACAGCCCTAGCAACACAAGGGTTAAACCATGATGACTGGTGTTATAGAAACCGCATGTTGGCAGTTATCAATCACAACTGCACCACAATGTGATCACAGAATGTAAGGTAGAACACATAGTAACTATGGGTCCATGTTATCGACCAAGACACTGCCACATGGTACCTTGGCACTTGGCCTAAAAGTATGGGTTCACTTTAAACATATATTAGTATTGGATAAATTTTTTATTATTACTGACCGTTTTAAAGGGATTCTATCATTAAAATCAAATTTTTTCTCGATCACACGTAGGAATAGCCTTAAGAAAGGCTATTCTTCTCCTACCTTTAGATGTCTTCTCTTCTACTGCCGTTCGGTAGAAATCCTGGGTTTTCGTCTGTATGCAAATGAGTTCTCTTGCAGCACTGGGGGTGGTCCCCAGCACTCAAACAGCACTGGGGGCTTCCCCAGTACTGTGAGAGAAATCTCCAGCACTGCATCCATCTTCATCTGGAACGGCCTCTCTGCGCATCTTCTTCCAGAGCTGGGTTCAAACTTCTAGGCCTCGGGCAGAGCCGACTGCTTATGGCCACAGGCCACAAGAAAATGGCCACCTACTTATTGTGCAGTTTGAGTGCTGGGGACCACCCCCAGTGCTGCAAGAGAACAAATTTGCATACAGACGAAAACCTGGATTCCTAACGGACGGCAGCGCGGAGAAGACATTTAAAGGTAGAAGAAGAATAGCCTTTCTTAAGGCTATTCCTTTGTGTGATTGAGAAAAAATGTGATTTTAATGATAGAATCCCTTTAAGATATTCAGGTTCATAACTTGGAACCTCTCCAAAATATGACATATTCAGAATTGCTGTTGACTCTGATTATAAATATAATTTCAGGTAATACATCTGATGTTACTACCTGGTCATGTGGATGATCGTTTCTAAGAATTAGACAAATACTTGATCTGGTAAATGTTAGTTAAAGGGAGTCTATCGCCTCCCCCAAGCATGTTCAACTACCACCACCATGTTACTGGACACATTACAATGATAAACAACATATCTTTGTTAGGCATGTTACTTTTAGATATTTGGACTCGGTGCACTGTAGGCGGGCCTTCATCCATTGGAGCACAGCTCTTACTGCCCACGTAAGATGGATGATGGGTGCAGTGGCGGTGTGGTGCAGGCAGGGAATGGTGGTCAAAAGCAAAGTATTTCAGCTCACCAAGAACTTCTACCACCAAACAAACAAAACTTGGTGCACGGGAAACTCCCTGATTTCATAGGACGACAGAGAATGGTGGTGGTTTGAGTGGGAAATGCAGTGCCCCAGAGAGTTGAAGACCCGCCCACAGTGCCTCAACTGCCTTATTTGCATAATGCTTCAAATTTGTTTTTCTCCAAATCTGAGAGGCATACATAACAGAGGTATGGTGTTTAGTTCTGTAGTGTGCCATTTAATGCAGGTGAATATGCTTAAGAGAGGTGGTAGTCTCCCTTAAGACGTCTCCATTTCTCATAATACAATGCAATAATGTGCATTACATTGTAAGAGCTCAGCATAGCTACATATATGAGAGACTAATGCATTTTAATGAAAAGATCCTGCTTCTGCTGTTCAAAGTCTGCTGGTTATCATTTACTCTATGCATTACAGTGCCCATGATCCCCAAGGAAGCAAATATTTAGTATCTTACTTCCTTGTTGTCTTCTCCATTGACTGACATCCATGGGATAAATTCCAGATTATACAGAACAGTAATACACTCAATAGAGGGGCCTCATTTATCTGTCAATAAATCCTTTATTGCCTTTCATATTCTGAAAATGAGAAGATGAGCCTGGAATTAAAATGTATTAACTTTTGGTCACCTACTTTTATCCATCATTTCCAGATGTATTCTATGATATGATGAGGTGGGAAGGTTATCTCATAGAGAACTGATAGAGGGTGGAGCAATGAGTCTCATCATTATAACCTTTATCTGAAGGTTCACCCTACACCAGTCAGTCTTCATTTGCTGTGCTTGGCTCTTCTGATAGAAGGTGGATTGCACAGAAATGATACATTGCGTCTAGGTGACTTTACTGCCATCCATCATTTTCATTCCAACACTCGATCCCTCATCCTAAATGGACAGTTTTCCATATAATTGGTGAAGTTTAAGTCATTGTGGAGTAATTATCTACATATGGGAGCCGTAATTGAGAACTATAACTCATTGGGCTTCTATTCATTATTACATCATGGACCGTAGAAATAGCCTCTGCTGTCTACTCATATGACAGATTTTCTTATTATTTTATATATTATTATATTTTTATCCGTGTAATGAAAATCGTATTTTGATGATGATAAATATAGTAAAACTCTGTTATTTATTTTAAAAGTTGATTGTCAGACCCTTATAGGGATCACAATGTACATTTTTTCTTTTTTTTTCCTATCAGTATGTCTTTGTAGAATGGGAAGAAATCCACGCAAACACGGGGAGAACATACAAACTCCATACAGATGTCAGTTCTGTCAGGATTCGAATCCAGGACACCAGTGCTGCAAGGCTACAGTACTAACCACTGAGCCACTGTATTGCCCCAGTAAAACACTTTCAATCATGTATTTATGGAACTTAATTTGGACGGATTATTACATATTTTGACCAATATCTAAAAGTGGCTATATATATATATCTCCCTATATTATAAAAATGAATTTCTGTCTGTCTGTCTGTCTGTCTGTCTGTCTGTCTGTCTGTCTGTCTGTGCTCTAATGCGAACCAAACGACTGGACCGATCTTCACCAAATTTGGCACAGAGATACTTCAGGTATCCGGGAAGGTTTAAGACGAGACTCCAACTCACTCGGACGTACCGTTGCTGAGATACAGCATTCAAAACACAATGCCCCCCCCCCCTTAGCCAATACAAACCTGCAAGACTTTCACTCATATTCCAACTACAATACACACAGTTACTCCACATGCACAATACAACACTGATATCCAAACTGAGATACATGCATCAGAGGATTAGATACACAGATCCGCACACAGTATCACACGCCACAGGATTAGATACACGGGTCTGCACACAGTCCCACACACCAGAGGATTAAATACGCACTTCTGCACACAGTTCCACACACTGAAGGATTTGATACGTGCATCTGCACACGGTTCCACATGCCGAAGGATTAGATACAGGCGTCTACACACAGGCCCACACTCCAGAGGATTAGATACGCGTGTCTGCACACAGTACCACACGGGGGAGGATTAGATACGCGCGTCTACACACAGTTCCACACGCCGTAGGATTAGATACGCGCCTCTTCACACAATACCACACAGGGGAGGATTAGATACACGTGTCTTCACACAGTTGTGCACGCCATAGGATTAGATACACGCGTCTGCACACAGTACCACATGCCGTAGGATTAAATACGCACGTCTACACACAGTACCGCATGCCGTAGGATTAGACACGTGTGTCTGCACACAGTACCACATGCCGTAGGATTAAGTACGCGCCTCTTCACACAATACCACACAGGGGAGGATTAAATACGCACGTCTGCACACAGTACCACACGCCAGAGTATTAGATAAGCGCGTCTGCACAGAGTACCAAATTCCATAGGATTAGATACGCGTGTCTGCACACAGTACCACATGCCGTAGGATTAGATACCCACGTCTACACACAGTTCCACATGCCGTAGGATTAGATACGCGCCTCTTCACACAATACCGCACAGGGGAGGATTAGATACGTGCTTCTGCACACAGTACCACATGCCAGGGGATTGGATACGCGCGTCTACACACAGTTCCACACGCCGTAGGATTAGATACGTGCCTCTTCACACAATACCACACAGGGGAGGATTAGATACACGTGTCTTCACACAGTTGTGCACGCCATAGGATTAGATACACGCGTCTGCACACAGTACCACATGCCGTAGGATTAAATACGCACGTCTACACACAGTACCGCATGCCGTAGGATTAGATACGCGTGTCTGCACACAATACCACATGCCGTAGGATTAGATACACGCATCTGCACACAGTCTCACAAACCAGAGAATTAAATACGCGCTTCTGCACACAGTTCCACATGCCGAAGGATTAGATACGTGCATCTACACACAGTTCCACATGCTGTAGGATTAGATACGCGCCTCTTCACACAATACCACACAGGGGAGGATTAGATACGTGTGTCTGCACACAGTACAACACTTTGGAGGATTAGATACATGCCTCTGCACACAGTACCACAAGCCAGAGAATTACATACACGTCTCAGCACACAGTACCACATGGGGGAGGATTAAATACGCGCGTCTGCACACAGTACCACATGCCAGAGGATTAGATATGTGCATCTGCACACAGTAACACACAGGGGAGGATTAGATACACACGCATCTGCACACAGTACCACATGCCAGAGGATTAGATACGCGCATCTGCACACAGTACCACACGCCAGAGGATTAGATATGCACGTCTGCACACAGTACCACATGCCGTAGGATTAGATATATGCCTCTTCACACAATACCACACAGGGGAGGATTAGATACATGTGTTTGCATACAGTACCACACTTTGGAGGATTAGATACATGCCTCTGCACACAGTAACACAAGCCAGAGAATTATATACGCGTCTCAGCACACAGTACCACACAGAGAGGATTAGATACACGCGTCTGCACACAGTACCACATGCTGTAGGATTAGATACGCGCATCTACACACAGTTCCACATGCCGTAGGATTAGATACGCACCTCTTCACACAGTACCACACAGGGGAGGATTAGATACGTGTGTCTGCCTACAGTACCACACTTTGGAGGATTAGATACATGCCTCTGCACACAGTACCACAAGCCAGAGAATTAGATACGCGCATCAGCACACAGTACCACACAGGGAAGAATTAGATACATGCATCTGCACACAGTACCACACGCCAAAGGATTAGATACGCGCGTCTACACACAGTTCCACACGCCGTAGGATTAGATATGCGACTCTTCACACAATACCACACAGGGAAGGATTAGATATGTGTGTCTGCATACAGTACCACACTTTGGAGGTTTAGATACAAGCCTCTGCACACAGTACCACAAGCCAGAGAATTAGATACGCGTCTCAATACACAGTACCACATGCCATAGGATTAGATATGCGCGTCTACACACAGTTCCACATGCCGTAGGATTAGATACACGCCTCTTCACACAATACCACACAGGGGAGGATTAGATACGTGCGTCTGAACACAGTACCACACTTTGGAGGATTAGATACATGCTTCTGCACACAGTACCACATGCCAGATAATTAGATACGCGTCTCAGCACACAGTACCACACGGGGAGGATTAGATACGTGCATCTGCACACAGTACCTCATGCCAGAGGATTAGATACACCTGTCTGCACACAGTACCACACGCCAGAGGATTAGATACGCGCGTCTGCACATAGTACCACATGCCGTAAGATTAGATATGCACGTCTGCACACAGTTTCATTTACCGGAGGATTAGATACGTGCCTCTTCACACAATGCCACACGGGGGAGGATTAGATACACACATCTGCACACAGTACCACACGCCGGAGGATTAGATATGTGCATCTGCACACAGTACCACACCAACAAGGATTAGATACTTGCATCTAAACACAGTACTACACGGGGAAGGATTAGATACAGCTTTACTCCAGGTATCCATAACAAATGATCACAGGTTTTTCACTGATATCCAAAATGAGATACACATAATCACATGACGCTTATGGACATTCACACAAACCACATACAAAATACACCAGTGCAAAACTGGACAATTCTTATGGGGCCACTACACAAACATAAAATGTAAAATACCCGTGCGAAGCCGGGTCCTCCCTCTAGTATATGTATGTATGTATGTATGTATGTATATATATATATATATATATATATATACCAAAGCTTGTGTATGGCGGTTTCCCAAGTCTTCCACATCAGATGATGTTGAGGAAAGAAAGATGGAGCATGTCTTTTTCTTAAGGTAGACAATCTAGCATCCATTCTCTCCCTTCTGTCTATTGAGAATACAAGTACACTTAGCTTGAAGGGGTTTTCCAGGGACCATTTGTTACTTATGTATTGTGTATGGTCTTTATGTGCTGAACCTTGGACTTCTGGACTAGTTCTGATACCAGGTCGCATAATTGGAATCAGCATTTGGCTCCCACCTCCCTCCTCCCTGTGTTCAGTGGTATTACAAGTACTGTATATAGGGCTGGCTTTATGATGGAGCCTACCAGTCCCTATAAACACCCAAAACTATTGAACATTGGAGGAAGAAAGAGGAAGGAGCTGTATACTGGTACAAACTATGTAACCTGGTATTAGATCCAGCTCAGAAGGTCAAGTCTCAACACATAAAGGACGTGGGCAGTAAGTAACAAAGACTCCTTGAAAACCCCTTTAAGGCTAAAGCCCCAGGAGCTAAAGCGCAGCGGGAACAACCTCGACGTGAACGCATTCCTGCTCTTCCTGCAGCGCTTTGAACAGAAAGTTCACTGAGTTTTCCTCCACGAACTTTCTGTTACAATTATATCTATGGGAAAGCCGCCGGCATTTCCGTAGATATAATTGACATGCTGCGATTTTCAAAATTGCAATGCTTTTGGAAATCACAGCGGGTACGCGCTGCGATTTTTTCCACAAAGTGGGCATGGGATTCGCATGAATCCCATCCACTTTACAAGTACTGTAAAACGCCACGATTTTTACCATGGCATTTCCGCCGTGGCGAAATCGCGGTGTTTCCAGCCCGTGGGGCCCTGGCCTAACAAATATAGGTGGATGGATAACCTTCATAAAAGTTTACTCAATAGCCATATTATACATGTCTATTATTTCAACAGGCTTTTACAAAGGCATAGGTATAGGAGGAATAGGTGCACCTTAGCACAGGCATCTAAAGCCTAAAAGCATTTCTGGAACAATGCTATAGATTGCCAGTGATAGATCACATCCAAATGTTACTTTGGGGCCTAGAATCTTCAATTTAGGCTACATTCACACAGGAGCCACTATAGGGGCCATGAGGAAGGAATATTTCCCGAAACGCGTAGCCTAATGTGATTTTACTAACTCCTATGGTTGTGATGTGACTTTTTTAACTTTCTTAATAAAAGTTGTTTTTTATATATAGCTACCACGTATTATTGGATGAATTGAACCTTGGTTTGAAGCTAGATTTTATCGATGTTACCTTCCTATTGCCTTAAATCCATATGGGTTCCGAGCTTCCTGGGGTTCTAATGATTACAAGATGGATATGGTGAGCTGAAATACTTTGCTGTTTTTGTATTATACATTCACACAGCAAAGGTACAAAATGGCTTTTAAATGGCCAGCTAGGGGTGTCCATTTTTACAGATCCCCATGTAGTTGACTGTAGGGAAGAGTTCATGAAAACAAATAAAACAGCACATGACATATTTTAATGGTCCATTACAACGGACTGTCAAAATAATGGTCATGTCTATAGCTTCCATTCGCTTGAATTGAATTTAATGCTGCCATGTGACGTCTGATAAAAAAAAAGAAAATGGACGTCACATTGGTGTGTGAATATAACTTGAGGACACATTTACCATGTATTAGGCAGATTTACCAGCTTGCATTTTGTGCTGGGAGAGTAACTCCAAATATACTGTCCCATGCCAATTCCACTGCATTTGGACCTAACATTAAACAGATTTGTGCAATTAACATTATTTCACTATACCATGTAGTTTTTGGGCTACCTAGACAAAGGTATTTTAATTATAATCCCTACAATTATATTGCCACTCAACTAATGACTCAAATTGAGATAGAAAACCATCTTAGACCGGGTCACCTCATGGCGTAAATACTGTAGCAAAAACCACAGCATTTTACAGTCCCAGTGAAGTGATTCTAGTGAATCCCATCTCCACATTGTGGAAAAATACATGCCCATGGTTTCCCTATAGGTGTAATAGAAGCAGAAAGTCCACAGAGTAAAGAACACAGTGGACGTTCTGTGAAAAGGATTGTGGGAAAAACTTCGATCCATTGCCTTGGCCTAAATCTACAGTCATAAGAAAAATAACATATACTCTTTGAATTCTATGGTTTTACATGTCAGGACATAGTAAAAGAATTTGATCTTTAGAAGGCAAATACAAGCTCAGATGAGGAACAGTACTCAACAAATGACACAGTATCATTATTTATTTAACAAAAATTATGTCAAAACGTAAAAGCGGTGTGTGAAAAATTAAGTAAACCCTTACTGGTTCCATAAGAATTAAGACGGTAAGTAGTAGACAGATCCTGATAAACAAATTATTTTGATAAATTCATCATAAGCAACCCTGATCACTCTATGAAAGCAGAAGTTTTGCTGATCTGAAGCATTAAAGGGGTTTTCCCATATCACTTTTTCAGCAGTTTGCCTGGTCTCTCTACTTCTCATTTCCTGTATTTCTCCCCCCGCCTCCCCTCCTTGTCGAATAGACACTATGAAGTATCACAATACTTATGCAGATCAGATAATATGGAAATGCTTGTAGAGAATGGACTCAGTGTTATCTGTTTGTTTACATATAGAGATAACAGACTTGACTTTATCAGCAAACTGTAAGTAGCTGAACTGATTGTCCTGACTGCAGAGCAGTGAGTGAGTGACATCAATTGTCCTGTCACACAGGTCCATGATTATGGTAACACTGTGTAAACAATGGAAGGAATAAGTTCACATAGCATGCAAACAAAGCAGCATCTCTAAAGCTATATATTTAGGAAAAGTCTAGTATAGCTAGAATCCTTGAGATGGGACAACCCCTTTAAGGAATCTTTTAATACAATACCAAGAAGGAAAATATCAGCAATGACGGTATGTGTACCTTGCGTATACAACTGATAATCACATTTTCTATTTCCAGAAACTGATTACACTCTACCATGTCGTAAGAATATAGAGTCATACATCTACACCTACTGCTGTCACTTACTATATATGCCTTAGCTGGACATGCTTTTTGCTAGCGATGGGGGACCCTTGTGAGATTTGTTTTGTGAATTTTCACCCAAAATGTTATTAGATCTCAGTGATCGCATGGAGGGCCCTAACATGACACTGTGACCAAGCAACATACATAGAAATATACATAGGCCTCAGCGGGCACACACAGAGCTGGTAATGTCACATAGAAGGCTGGAAGAGGCCAGATAAGAACCAAAGACACCAGATGATGCCAGGGAGCCCAGGAGAGGTGAAGGAAGGAGATTATTTTTTTTGTACTTTCCTTGGGCCTCTGTTCATTATACTTTGCAGTCTAAAGAGACCCAGGGCATGATAATGAACCTAAAAATTTTTTGGTTTGATCGAACCCTAAATTTTTCAAAACTTTGTTATGAACATGGCTTGCTACAAACTGACTCTCTCATCTCTACTTTTTGCCTATTATGTCTAGTCAGGAAAGTCGCTCCTTATAGCATTGAGATTTTTATTAAAAAGTGAGCAAATACATACTTTGTGCAGACCTGTTCTGATTCTACTTGTTGGTTTTACAAGATACTCTGACTTCTCAATGTTTAGCATTTTCTACAACAAGCATATTTAAGAAGCAATGCAGTGACACCTTCCTTTTAAGACAGCAGCACATGTTAATACTCCTGAAAGTATATTTAGATTGTAATCTTTACACCCTTGTGTAATCAGCTGCCTCTCACAAAGAACCTGATGTCAAAGATTCTATAACAGCACTTGTACAGAAATGACTCAAGTACGTTGATGCTGCAATAACACTAGCCTTATGTAAAAGCCAGGGGTAGGTTTCTTTTTTTTTTTTTTTTTTCAGACTAAAAGCCTTAAGTTTTCAAAATGTAGATGAGCACTGACTAAGGAAGCAGTAATTAATTTCCTTTGACCTCAAGCTGAAATTCCTTTCTAAAGCTGTCATAAAGAGAAAGAGGCCAGAGAGAAGAAGTGAAACTTTGTAACAATGCAATTAAACCCTTATAATGAGGTCAGCTATTGGACTTGCTGCAACTGATATCATTATAGCAGCAAGGAGGCATTGTACAGATGCTCTGATTTCTCCAAATCCTTTATGTTTTAACTCTTCCTGCCCATAATTTGCTTTAGAAACAAAGCACTAAACAATAATCCAGCCTTCCTCTCCCTTTGTGGTCTTGCTTTGTTTTATGATTTTTCAAGTTGTCTGGGAATATAAAAAAAAATAATAATAAAAGAATGGTTCACCGTGAGTTAAACAGAATCTTTCAGGTCTGAAATACCTCCCAAACCAATAGTAGCACTGTCTAAGGGTCAGTTCACACGTGAGCAAAGGGGAGGTTTTTGAAAGTGGATTTCGCTTCAAAAACCTCCCCTTTACAATGGTGGTCTATGCAGACCACCGGGCTTCTTTTTTCCGCTAGCGGCGGGCTGCTGCTAGCGGAGAAAAGAAGTGAGATGTCCTTTCTTCAGGCGGAAGCCGCGGCAGCACCCTCCTGTGTCGGCTCGTTCATTTGAGCTGACATAGGAGGGGAAAGCCGCGACCGCGATGGTCGTGGCAGGCGGGTTTGACCAGAGAGAGACGTGACTCATCGCGTCTCTCTCTGTGTCAAAACCCGCGTGGACCCCCCAACGTGTGAACTAGCCCTTAGACCAGAAACATACATTTATGGACTCACGCTAATAAAGCAATGCAGAGATAATATGTGATGAATATGCAAATGAGACTTGAGTGCATCAAGGGCGGGACCTGATCTGTCAGATTTGCCTACAAACAGCTGTGAATCAGACATTGGCTGAAAAAGTCAATCACAACTAAAAGACAGTAATATAAGGTGAGCAGTTTGAGAGTACGTCCATAGCACTTTTGACTGTCTATAGGAAAATCTGGTAAATAAGGTCTGCCCTCTTTGCACTTAAGGCTGGTTTGCATATTCTAATAAGATATAGAAGTAGTTACATACATAGTAGATGCGGTTGGATGAAGACATCAGTCCATCAAGTCCAACCTATAACCCTACAGTCCCCTACAGTGTTTATCCAGAGGAAGGGGGAAAAAAGCTCATTATACAGAAATATTTGTAGTTTGGAATTCCTGATAGTTAGGCATTAGAGATGAGCGAACAGTGTTCTATCGAACACATGTTCGATCGGATATCAGGGTGTTCGCCATGTTCGAATCGAATCGAACACCGCGTGGTAAAGTGCGCCAAAATTCGATTCCCCTCCCACCTTCCCTGGCGCCTTTTTTGCACCAATAACAGCGCAGGGGAGGTGGGACAGGAACTACGACACTGGGGGCATTGAAAAAAATTGGAAAAAGTCATTGGCTGCCGAAATCAGGTGACCTCCATTTTAGACGAATAGTGGATTTCAAATCCGGGTCATATGAGAATGTGAACTTTGTGACTATGAGACAGGGATAGCTGTACAGGCAGGGATAGCTAGGGATAACCTTTATTTAGGGGGGAATGTTATTAAAAATAACTTTTTGGGGCTCTATCGGGTGTGTAATTGTGATTTTTGTGAGATAAACTTTTTCCCATAGGGATGCATTGGCCAGCGCTGATTGGCCGAATTCCGTACTCTGGCCAATCAGTGCTGGCCAATGCATTCTATTAGCTTGATGAAGCAGAGTGTGCACAAGGGTTCAAGCGCACCCTCGGCTCTGATGTAGCAGAACCGAGGCTGCACAAGGGTTCAAGCGCACCCTCGGCTCTGATGTAGGAGAGCCGAGGGTGCACTTGAACCCTTGTGCACCCTCGGCTCTGCTACATCAGAGCCGAGGGTGCGCTTGAACCCTTGTGCACACTCTGCTTCATCAAGCTAATAGAATGCATTGGCCAGCGCTGATTGGCCAATGCATTCTATTAGCCCGATGAAGTAGAGCTGAATGTGTGTGCTAAGCACACACATTCAGCTCTACTTCATCGGGCTAATAGAATGCATTGGCCAGCGCTGATTGGCCAGAGTACGGAATTCGGCCAATCAGCGCTGGCTCTGCTGGAGGAGGCGGAGTCTAAGATCGCTCCACACCAGTCTCCATTCAGGTCCGACCTTAGACTCTGCCTCCTCCAGCAGAGCCAGCGCTGATTGGCCGAATTCCGTACTCTGGCCAATCAGCACTGGCTAATGCATTGTATTGGCGTGATGAAGCAGTGCTGAATGTGTGTGCTTAGCACACACATTCAGCTCTACTTCATCGGGCTAATAGAATGCATTGGCCAGCGCTGATTGGCCAGAGTACGGAATTCGGCCAATCAGCGCTGGCTCTGCTGGAGGAGGCGGAGTCTAAGATCGCTCCACACCAGTCTCCATTCAGGTCCGACCTTAGACTCCGCCTCCTCCAGCAGAGCCAGCGCTGATTGGCCGAATTCCGTACTCTGGCCAATCAGCACTGGCTAATGCATTGTATTGGCGTGATGAAGCAGTGCTGAATGTGTGTGCTTAGCACACACATTCAGCTCTACTTCATCGGGCTAATAGAATGCATTGGCCAGCGCTGATTGGCCAGAGTACGGAATTCGGCCAATCAGCGCTGGCTCTGCTGGAGGAGGCGGAGTCTAAGATCGCTCCACACCAGTCTCCATTCAGGTCCGACCTTAGACTCCGCCTCCTCCAGCAGAGCCAGCGCTGATTGGCCGAATTCCGTACTCTGGCCAATCAGCACTGGCTAATGCATTGTATTGGCGTGATGAAGCAGTGCTGAATGTGTGTGCTTAACACACACATTCAGCTCTACTTCATCGGGCTAATAGAATGCATTGGCCAGCGCTGATTGGCCAGAGTACGGAATTCGGCCAATCAGCGCTGGCTCTGCTGGAGGAGGCGGAGTCTAAGATCGCTCCACACCAGTCTCCATTCAGGTCCGACCTTAGACTCCGCCTCCTCCAGCAGAGCCAGCGCTGATTGGCCGAATTCCGTACTCTGGCCAATCAGCACTGGCTAATGCATTGTATTGGCGTGATGAAGCAGTGCTGAATGTGTGTGCTTAACACACACATTCAGCTCTACTTCATCGGGCTAATAGAATGCATTGGCCAATCAGCGCTGGCCAATGCATTCTATTAGCGTGAACTGAGTTTGCACAGGGGTTCTAGTGCACCCTCGGCTCTGCTACATCAGATTGCTACATCTGATGTAGCAGTGCCGAGTGTGCATCAGATGTGTAGTTGAGCAAAACTGACTCAGCACTGCTAAGTCTCTGCATTCGCATAGGAATGCATTGGCCAGCCTTCGGCCAATCAGCGCTGGCTCTGCCGGAGGAGGCGGAGTCTAAGGTCGGACCTGAATGGAGACTGGTGTGGAGCGATCTTAGACTCCGCCTCCTCCAGCAGAGCCAGCGCTGATTGGTCGAGTTCCGTACTCTGGCCAATCAGCACTGGCCAATGCATTTCTATGGGGAAAAGTTAGCTTGCGAAAATCGCAAACTGACAGGGATTTCCATGAAATAAAGTGACTTTTATGCCCCCAGACATGCTTCCCCTGCTGTCCCAGTGTCATTCCAGGGTGTTGGTATCATTTCCTGGGGTGTCATAGTGGACTTGGTGACCCTCCAGACACGAATTTGGGTTTCCCCCTTAACGAGTTTATGTTCCCCATAGACTATAATGGGGTTCGAAACCCATTCGAACACTCGAACAGTGAGCGGCTGTTCGAATCGAATTTCGAACCTCGAACATTTTAGTGTTCGCTCATCTCTATTAGGCATCCATTTAAACTTTTCCAGAAACTACCAACAATACAGTGGACACATTGTGTGAAGCTTCCCCCGTAGTCTAATGCAGGTGTAGGGAAGCTTTGGCTCTCCAGCTGCTGTGAAACTACAATCCCCAACATGCTCCATTCACTTCCATAAGAGTTCCAAGAACAGCAGAGCAAGTATGCATGCTGGGAGTTGTAGTTTTGCAACAGCTGAAGAGCCAAAGGTTGCCTACCCCTGGTCTAATGGATCATAAAACATTTTTATGAACGGGCCCTATTTGACCTGTTCTCTTTATGTTGGGTTTTCAATGAGATAGAAAGAATTATGTAATGGAAGAAAACATACAGAGTCAGTCAAATGTTTGGACACCACTAGGTTTTTTGTTTATTTTTATAATATTCCACATTTTAGCAAAGTGTTCAAAATGATTCAAAAACATCTTATCTTATATTTTACAGTCTTCATCCTTTGCTTTAATAATTACATTACATACGCTTTATATTCTTTCAACAACCTTTATGAATTTTCATCAGTCTTTAAAAGTGTTCTCCAGTCATGTAATTTTTTTTATGTTATTTAAAAAACACGTAATACTGACCTTACTACCCCTGTCATTCCAGTCCTAACAGGTTCATTAAATCCATACTCCACTGTGTCTTTTATTTTATTTTTTTTGCAAGGTAGTCATCGAAGTAGATTCAAAATCTGCTGTTGCTGATGATGTAACCCATGTCCAGCACCTGTACTCATGTCTAGAACCTATAGTCATGTCCATTTCTTGTTTCTCCAAATAAAAGTGTATCACAAGATGAACAGGTTTGCAAGAACATATGATTTTGCAATATCGTGTCACCATCTATCTATGCTGACCACCTAGTTTTTGTTTTATGAATTGCAAATTGTTCATAACCAACTTCAAGTTAAGTTACGGTTGGACTCCGAATAACAGCAAGCAGAGGCATTGTTTTCCTAATTACATCCTGAAAAACAGATTTGCATATTTCCCAGAATCCCCCAGTAGAGCATCAATGGCTTGTAAGTCTCCATACAGCTGCAAAGGTGGCCTTAATCGAACTCTCCTTGACGAGTTTTCTTAGTCTGAGTAACTTGTATATGGCATTTCTCACTAGTTCTCCCCTGTGTACGTTTTATCTCTCATTGTCAGATTTCCATGAGCTAGTGGGTGGAAATTTTCTGCAATGATATTCATACCAGTACTGTTTAGTACTAGAGATGAGCGAACACTAAAATGTTCGAGGTTCGAAATTCGATTCGAACAGCCGCTCAATGTTCGTGTGTTCGAATGGGTTTCGAACCCCATTATAGTCTATGGGGAACAGATACTCGTTAAGGGGGAAACCCAAATCCGTGTCTGGAGGGTCACCAAGTCCACTATGACACCCCAGGAAATGATGCCAACACCTCTGGAATGACACTGGGACAGCAGGGGAAGCATGTCTGGGGGCATCTAACACACCAAAGACCCTCTATTACCCCAACATCACAGCCTAACAACTACACACTTTACACACTCAATACCACCTCTCTGACAGTAGGAAAACACCTTGAAACATGTGTATTTGGCACTTGCAGTGAGGAGAGCTTGTCACCAGCAGTGAATTTGGCCCTTGTAGTAAGTTGAGGTTGGCACCAACATTTGTTTTGAAAATCAGGGTGGATTGAGCCTCTAACCAGCAGAGTTTGGGCAAATTCATGGTGGAGGGAGCCTCTAAACACCCCAGTTTGGGCAAATTCATGGTGGAGGGAGCCTCTAAAAACCCCAGTTTGGACCAATTCATGGTGGAGGGAGCCTCTAACCAGCCCAGTGTGGGCAAATTCATGGTGGAGGGAGCCTCTAAAAAACCCAGTTTGGACAAATTCATGGTGGAGGGAGCCTCTAACCAGCCCAGTTTGGGCAAATTCATGGTGGAGGGAGCCTCTAAAAAACCCAGTTTGGACCAATTCATGGTGGAGGGAGCCTCTAACCAGCCCAGTTTGGGCAAATTCATCGTGGAGGGAGCCTCTAAACAGCCCAGTTTGGGCAAATTCATGGTGGAGGGAGCCTCTAAACAGCCCAGTTTGGACCAATTAATGGTGGAGGGAGCCTCTAACCAGCCCAGTTTGGGCAAATTCATGGTGGAGGGAGCCTCTAAACAGCCCAGTTTGGACCAATTCATGGTGGAGGGAGCCTCTAAAAAACCCAGTTTGGACCAATTCATGGTGGAGGGAGCCTCTAAACAGCCCAGTTTGGGCAAATTCATGGTGGAGGGAGCCTCTAACCAGCCCAGTTTGGACCAATTCATGGTGGAGGGAGCCTCTAACCAGCCCAGTTTGGGCAAATTCATGGTGGAGGGAGCCTCTAAACAGCCCAGTTTGGACCAATTCATGGTGGAGGGAGCCTCTAAAAAACCCAGTTTGGACCAATTCATGGTGGAGGGAGCCTCTAAACAGCCCAGTTTGGGCAAATTCATGGTGGAGGGAGCCTCTAACCAGCCCAGTTTGGAAAAATTAATGGTGGAGGGAGCCTCTAAACAGCCAAGTTTTGGGAAATTCATGGTGGAGGGAGCCTCTAACCAGCCCAGTTTGGACCAATTCATGGTGGAGGGAGCCTCTAAACAGCCCAGTTTGGGCAAATTCATGGTGGAGGGAGCCTCTAAAAAACCCAGTTTGGACCAATTCATGGTGGAGGGAGCCTCTAACCAGCCCAGTTTGGACCAATTAATGGTGGAGGGAGCCTCTAAACAGCCAAGTTTGGACCAATTCATGGTGGAGGGAGCCTCTAAAAACCCCAGTTTGGACCAATTCATGGTGGAGGGAGCCTCTAAAAAACCCAGTTTGGACCAATTCATGGTGGAGGGAGCCTCTAACCAGCCCAGTTTGGACCAATTAATGGTGGAGGGAGCCTCTAAACAGCCAAGTTTGGACCAATTCATGGTGGAGGGAGCCTCTAAAAACCCCAGTTTGGACCAATTCATGGTGGAGGGAGCCTCTAACCAGCCCAGTTTGGGCAAATTCATGGTGGAGGGAGCCTCTAAACAGCCCAGTTTGGGCACATTCATGGTGGAGGGAGCCTCTAACCAGCCCAGTTTGGACCAATTAATGGTGGAGGGAGCCGCTAAACAGCCCAGTTTGGACCAATTCATGGTGGAGGGAGCCTCTAAAAACCCCAGTTTGGACCAATTCATGGTGGAGGGAGCCTCTAAAAAACCCAGTTTGGACCAATTCATGGTGGAGGGAGCCTCTAACCAGCCCAGTTTGGACCAATTAATGGTGGAGGGAGCCTCTAAACAGCCAAGTTTGGACCAATTCATGGTGGAGGGAGCCTCTAAAAACCCCAGTTTGGACCAATTCATGGTGGAGGGAGCCTCTAACCAGCCCAGTTTGGGCAAATTCATGGTGGAGGGAGCCTCTAAACAGCCCAGTTTGGGCACATTCATGGTGGAGGGAGCCTCTAACCAGCCCAGTTTGGACCAATTAATGGTGGAGGGAGCCGCTAAACAGCCCAGTTTGGACCAATTCATGGTGGAGGGAGCCTCTAAAAACCCCAGTTTGGACCAATTCATGGTGGAGGGAGCCTCTAAAAAACCCAGTTTGGACCAATTCATGGTGGAGGGAGCCTCTAACCAGCCCAGTTTGGACCAATTAATGGTGGAGGGAGCCTCTAAACAGCCAAGTTTGGACCAATTCATGGTGGAGGGAGCCTCTAAAAACCCCAGTTTGGACCAATTCATGGTGGAGGGAGCCTCTAACCAGCCCAGTTTGGGCAAATTCATGGTGGAGGGAGCCTCTAAACAGCCCAGTTTGGGCAAATTCATGGTGGAGGGAGCCTCTAACCAGCCCAGTTTGGACCAATTAATGGTGGAGGGAGCCGCTAAACAGCCCAGTTTGGACCAATTCATGGTGGAGGGAGCCTCTAAAAACCCCAGTTTGGACCAATTCATGGTGGAGGGAGCCTCTAACCAGCCCAGTTTGGGCAAATTCATGGTGGAGGGAGCCTCTAACCAGCAGAGTTGGTGGAAATCAGGGTGGAGGGAGCCTCTAACCAGCAGAGTTGGGGGAAATCAGGGTGGAGGGAGCCTAGTATTAGCAGAATTGTGCAACGCTTATGGTGGATGAGTATGAGGATGCGGAGGAATTGGAGAGGTTGAGTACAGACATGGAGTTTCATGTTGGGGTGCTTTACACAGGTGGGCACAAAAATGACGGCTCTACCCAGTGGTGGTTCATTTTTATCAAAGTGAGCCGGTCGGCACTCTCAGCTGACAGACGGGTGCGCTTGTCAGTGATGATGCCACCGGCTGCACTGAACACCCTCTCAGATAGGACGCTGGCGGCAGGACAGGACAGCACCTCCAAGGCATATAGGGCAAGTTCAAGCCACAGGTCCAACTTCGACACCCAATACGTGTAGGGCGCAGAGGGGTCGGAGAGGACAGGGCTGTGGTCGGAAAGGTATTCCCGCAACATGCGCCTATACTTCTCACGCCTGGTGACACTAGGACCCTCCGTGGCGGCACTTTGGCGAGGGGGTGCCATCAAGGTGTCCCAGACCTTAGACAGTGTGCCCCTCGTTTGTGTGGACCGGTGAGAACTTGGTTGCCTACTGGAGGAACTGCCCTCCCTGCCGCCAACGTCACATGCTGGAAACATCTCCATCATATTCTGCACCAATTGCCTGTGGCAAGCATTGATGCG
Source organism: Leptodactylus fuscus (assembly GCF_031893055.1). NCBI lineage: Eukaryota > Metazoa > Chordata > Amphibia > Anura > Leptodactylidae > Leptodactylus > Leptodactylus fuscus. Next base: position 55,858,832 of record NC_134269.1, read on the forward strand.
ATTGGCCCTCCCCTCTACCGGAATAAAAGACGAGATGTTGTTTTTATACCGGGGGTCAAGGATAGCAAAGATCCAGTACTGGTTGTCCTCCATGATTTTGACAATACGCTTGTCGGTTGTAAAGCACCCCAACATGAACTCAGCCATGTCTGCCACAGTGTTAGTTGGCATGACTCCTCTGGCCCCACCGGAAAGTTCAATCTCCATTTCCTCCTCATCCTCCATGTCTACCCATCCGCGCTGCAACAATGGGACGATTCGAAGTTGCCCGGAAGCCTCCTGTATCACCATCACATCATCGGACAACTCTTCTTCCTCCTCCTCCTCCTCCTCCTCCATTAAACGCAGTGAAGCGGACAGATGTGTGGACCTACTCTCCAGCTGTGACGGATCGGATGCTATCCCTAACTCCTCTGTGTGATCTGAGTTATCCCTGATGTCAATCAGGGATTCTCTCAGAACACACAAGAGCGGGATTGTAAGGCTCACCATCGCATCCTCAGAGCTCACCCTCCTTGTGGACTCCTCAAAGACCCGTAGGATGTCACAAAGGTCTCTCATCCATGGCCACTCATGGATGTGAAACTGAGGCAGCTGACTTTGTGGCACCCTAGGGTTTTGTAGCTGGTATTCCATCAAAGGTCTCTGCTGCTCAACCACTCTATTCAACATCTGAAACGTTGAGTTCCAGCGTGTGGGGACGTCGCACAAAAGCCGGTGTTGTGGCACATGCAGGCGTTGCTGGAGAGATTTTAAGCTAGCAGCGGCTACTGTCGACTTGCGAAAGTGGGCGCACATGCGCCGCACTTTCACCAGTAGCTCTGGAACATTGGGGTAGCTCTTTAGGAAACGTTGCACCACTAGGTTGAAGACGTGGGCCAGGCATGGAACATGTTGGAGTCCGGCAAGCTCCAGAGCTGCTACCAGGTTCCGGCCGTTATCACAAACGACCATGCCTGGGCCCAGGTGCAGCGGCTCAAACCATATTGCCGTCTCATCGAGGAGGGCATCCCTCACCTCGGAGGCAGTGTGCTGTCTGTCCCCCAAGCTGATCAGCTTCAGCACAGCCTGCTGACGTCTACCAACGCCAGTGCTGCAACGTTTCCAACTCGTAGCTGGGGTCAATCTAACAGCGGAGGAGGAGGCGGTGGCGGAGGAGGAGGCGGTGGCGGAGGAGGAGGCGGTAGAGGAGGAGGAGGAGGGGGGTGTTCTTCTCGTGTCCCTGCCAGGAATGTTAGGCGGGGAGACGAGGTACACCGGGCCAGTTTGGGAAGCAGTCCCAGCCTCAACTACATTCACCCAGTGTGCCGTCAGTGAAATGTAGCGTCCCTGTCCGCATGCACTTGTCCACGCGTCGGTGGTCAAGTGGACCTTTGTGCAAAGCGCGGAACTAAGGGCCCGCCTGATGTTGAGTGACACGTGCTGGTGCAAGGCGGGGACGGCACACCGGGAGAAGTAGTGACGGCTAGGGACGGCATAGCGAGGTGCCGCAGTTGCCATCAGGTCCAGGAAGGCGGGAGTTTCAACAAGCCGGAACGCCAACATCTCCTGGGCCAGCAGTTTAGCGATGTTGGCGTTCAAGGCTTGCGCGTGTGGGTGGTTAGCAGTGTATTTCTGCCGCCGCTCCAATGTCTGAGAGATGGTGGGTTGTTGTAAAGAAACGCCTGATGGTGCCTTTGATGGTGCAGGAGAAGGAGATAAGACAGGACCAGGGGAGGATGAGGTAGACGTCAACAAAGTGGCGGAGGCAGATGAAGTGGTGTCCTGGCTCGTCCTCTGGAGTGCATCGCCAGCACAGTCAGCAGTGGCAGTGGCAGAGGCAGAGGCAGTGGCAGAGGCAGTGGCAGTGGCGTGAACGGCAGGCGGCCTTTGTCCTGCCGTTGCTGCCTGCCACTGATTCCAGTGCTTGGATTCCAAATGACGGCGCATTGAAGTGGTGGACAGGTTGCTCTTCTCAGAGCCCCTAATCAATTTCGAGAGGCAAATTGTGCAGACAACACTATATCTGTCCTCGGCGCATTCCTTGAAAAAACTCCACACCTTCGAGAAACGTGCCCTCGAGGTGGGAGTTTTTCGGGGCTGGGTACGAACTGGAACATCTTGGGAGATTCCGGGTGTGGCCTGGCTTCGCCTAAGCTGCTGACCTCTGCCTCTGCCTCTAGCTACCCTTTTTGGTGCTGCACCTGCCTCAACATCCACACTACTTTCCCCGCTTGACATCCCCCCTGTCCAGGTCGGGTCAGTGTCCTCATCATCCACCACTTCCTCTTCCAACTCCTGTCTCATCTCCTCCTCCCGCACAATGCGCCGGTCAACTGGATGCCCTGACGGCAACTGCGTCACATCATCGTCGATGAGGGTGGGTTGCTGGTCATCCACCACCAAATCGAACGGAGATGGAGGAGACTCTAGTGTTTGAGCATCTGGACACAGATGCTCCTCTGTTAGGTTCGTGGAATCGTGACGTGGAGAGGCAGGTTGAGGGACAATGAAAGGAGCGGAGAACAGCTCTGGGGAGCAGGGACAGTTTGGGTTATTGTTCTGTAAAGCTTCGGAATTTTGGGAGGAAGGAAGACAAGACTGTTGGGTAATAGGAGGAGAGGAGGCAGAGTCTGACTGGCTGCTGGACAATGTGCTGTAAGCGTTCTCTGACAGCCATTGCAAGACCTGTTCCTGGTTCTCGGGCCTACTAAGGTTTGTACCCTGCAGTTTAGTTAATGTGGCAAGCAACCCTGGCACTGTGGAGTGGCGCAATGCTTGCTGCCCCACAGGAGTAGGCACGGGACGCCCTGTGGCTTCACTGCTACCTTGCTCCCCAGAACCATTCCCCCGACCTCGCCCACGGCCTCGTCCACGTCCCTTTCCGGGAGCCTTGCGCATTTTGAATTCCTAGTTAGAAATTGGCACTGTATACCAGTAGTAAAAATTGTGGGTGCACGTAACCCCAATATATTCTTTGAATTACCAGTCAGAAACTGGCACTATATGGCAGTAGCAAGAAATGAGGGTATTTGTATTCCCAATATATTCTTTGAATTCCCAGTCAGACAATGGCACTGTATACCAGTAGTAAAAATTGTGGGTGCACGTAACCCCAATATATTCTTTGGATTCCCAGTCAGACACTGGCACTATATGGCAGTAGCAAGAAATGAGGGTATTTGTATTCCCAATATATTCTTTGAATTCCCAGTCAGACAATGGCACTGTATACCAGTAGTAAAAATTGTGGGTGCACGTAACCACAATATATTCTTTGAATTACCAGTCAGAAACTGGCACTATATGGCAGTAGCAAGAAATGAGGGTATTTATAACCCCAATATATTCTTTGAATTCCCAGTCAGACAATGGCACTGTATACCAGTAGTAAAAATTGTTGGTGCACGTAACCCCAATATATTCTTTGAATTACCAGTCAGAAACTGGCACTATATGGCAGTAGCAAGAAATGAGGGTATTTGTATTCCCAATATATTCTTTGAATTCCCAGTCAGACAATGGCACTGTATACCAGTAGTAAAAATTGTGGGTGCACGTAACCCCAATATATTCTTTGAATTACCAGTCAGAAACTGGCACTATATGGCAGTAGCAAGAAATGAGGGTATTTGTATTCCCAATATATTCTTTGAATTCCCAGTCAGACAATGGCACTGTATACCAGTAGTATAAATTGTGGGTGCACGTAACCCCAATATATTCTTTGAATTCCCAGTCAGACACTGGCACTATATGGCAGTAGCAAGAAATGAGGGTATTTGTATTCCCAATATATTCTTTGAATTCCCAGTCAGACAATGGCACTGTATACCAGTAGTAAAAATTGTGGGTGCACGTAACCCCAATATATTCTTTGAATTCCCAGTCAGACACTGGCACTATATGGCAGTAGCAAGAAATGAGGGTATTTGTATTCCCAATATATTCTTTGAATTCCCAGTCAGACAATGGCACTGTATACCAGTAGTAAAAATTGTGGGTGCACGTAACCCCAATATATTCTTTGAATTACCAGTCAGAAACTGGCACTATATGGCAGTAGCAAGAAATGAGGGTATTTGTATTCCCAATATATTCTTTGAATTCCCAGTCAGACAATGGCACTGTATACCAGTAGTAAAAATTGTGGGTGCACGTAACCCCAATATATTCTTTGAATTACCAGTCAGAAACTGGCACTATATGGCAGTAGCAAGAAATGAGGGTATTTGTATTCCCAATATATTCTTTGAATTCCCAGTCAGACAATGGCACTGTATACCAGTAGTAAAAATTGTGGGTGCACGTAACCCCAATATATTCTTTGAATTACCAGTCAGAAACTGGCACTATATGGCAGTAGCAAGAAATGAGGGTATTTATAACCCCAATATATTCTTTGAATTCCCAGTCAGACAATGGCACTGTATACCAGTAGTAAAAATTGTGGGTGCACGTAACCCCAATATATTCTTTGAATTCCCAGTCAGACACTGGCACTATATGGCAGTAGCAAGAAATGAGGGTATTTATAACCCCAATATATTCTTTGAATTCCCAGTCAGACATTGGCACTGTATACCAGTAGTAAAAATTGTGGGTGCACGTAACCCCAATATATTCTTTGAATTCCCAGTCAGACACTGGCACTATATGGCAGTAGCAAGAAATGAGGGTATTTGTATTCCCAATATATTCTTTGAATTCCCAGTCAGACAATGGCACTGTATACCAGTAGTAAAAATTGTGGGTGCACGTAACCCCAATATATTCTTTGAATTACCAGTCAGAAACTGGCACTATATGGCAGTAGCAAGAAATGAGGGTATTTGTATTCCCAATATATTCTTTGAATTCCCAGTCAGACAATGGCACTGTATACCAGTAGTAAAAATTGTGGGTGCACGTAACCACAATATATTCTTTGAATTACCAGTCAGAAACTGGCACTATATGGCAGTAGCAAGAAATGAGGGTATTTGTATTCCCAATATATTCTTTGAATTCCCAGTCAGACAATGGCACTGTATACCAGTAGTAAAAATTGTGGGTGCACGTAACCACAATATATTCTTTGAATTACCAGTCAGAAACTGGCACTATATGGCAGTAGCAAGAAATGAGGGTATTTATAACCCCAATATATTCTTTGAATTCCCAGTCAGACAATGGCACTGTATACCAGTAGTAAAAATTGTGGGTGCACGTAACCCCAATATATTCTTTGAATTCCCAGTCAGACACTGGCACTATATGGCAGTAGCAAGAAATGAGGGTATTTGTATTCCCAATATATTCTTTGAATTCCCAGTCAGACAATGGCACTGTATACCAGTAGTAAAAATTGTGGGTGCACGTAACCCCAATATATTCTTTGAATTACCAGTCAGAAACTGGCACTATATGGCAGTAGCAAGAAATGAGGGTATTTGTATTCCCAATATATTCTTTGAATTCCCAGTCAGACAATGGCACTGTATACCAGTAGTAAAAATTGTGGGTGCACGTAACCCCAATATATTCTTTGAATTACCAGTCAGAAACTGGCACTATATGGCAGTAGCAAGAAATGAGGGTATTTGTATTCCCAATATATTCTTTGAATTCCCAGTCAGACAATGGCACTGTATACCAGTAGTAAAAATTGTGGGTGCACGTAACCCCAATATATTCTTTGAATTCCCAGTCAGACACTGGCACTATATGGCAGTAGCAAGAAATGAGGGCATTTGTATTCCCAATATATTCTTTGAATTCCCAGTCAGACAATGGCACTGTATACCAGTAGTAAAAATTGTGGGTGCACGTAACCACAATATATTCTTTGAATTACCAGTCAGAAACTGGCACTATATGGCAGTAGCAAGAAATGAGGGTATTTATAACCCCAATATATTCTTTGAATTCCCAGTCAGACAATGGCACTGTATACCAGTAGTAAAAATTGTGGGTGCACGTAACCCCAATATATTCTTTGAATTACCAGTCAGAAACTGGCACTATATGGCAGTAGCAAGAAATGAGGGTATTTATAACCCCAATATATTCTTTGAATTCCCAGTCAGACAATGGCACTGTATACCAGTAGTAAAAATAGTGGGTGTATATAGCCCCAATTCTATTGCTAGGGGACTTGCAGGGTATTTCTGGGGTGAAGGTGGGGGGGCACACCGTTGGAACGGGTATCGGGGTATATATCGGGTATACGGGAATACACTGACAGTGTATTCCATTCAGGATCCTGGGAAAGCTGGGTTGCGGCGATTGAGCCCGTCAGTGCCACGTTACACTGACAAGCTTCTCCCTGGAATTTAGCTCTTATAAGAGCTGTTGTGGTTGTCTTCTCCTTCCTATCCTAGCCTGTCCCTGCCTACCCAGAATCTAAGCCCTAGCTAGCTGGACGGAAACCTCCGTCCTCGGTGAATTGCAAGCTCAGAATGACGCGAACCTGGGCGGCGCTGTTCTTTTAAATTAGAGGTCACATGTTTTCGGCAGCCAATGGGTTTTGCCTACTTTTCTCAACGTCACCGGTGTCGTAGTTCCTGTCCCACCTACCCTGCGCTGTTATTGGAGCAAAAAAGGCGCCAGGGAAGGTGGGAGGGGAATCGAGTAATGGCGCACTTTACCACGCGGTGTTCGATTCGATTCGAACATGCCGAACAGCCTAATATCCGATCGAACATGAGTTCGATAGAACACTGTTCGCTCATCTCTATTTAGTACTTCTGTACAAGGTCCTATATGCTGCTGCTGCCACATGGAGAAAAATAGAATTCTCTATATGGCAGCAGCAACATATAGGACCTTGTGCTAAACAGTACTGGCATGAATACAGCACTGTGGGATAGAAAACTTACTATTAACTACAACAATATGACTTACTGTATCGCTCTGCTTCTCTTTCACTCAACTCCTTCTCCCTCCTAGCTCTACCTCTCTCCATAGACTTTAATAGGCAGCTTAGAATCCTATTCTTCTGTGAAGGACCAGTCCATAACATTTCATAAGACGGATATAGAAAAGAGGTCAGAGAAAGTGAGCTGTGGGGAAATGGAAATGAGCCTTATAAATGGAGAAAGAGTCATTTTTCTGATAAAATACATTACAAAGTGTCCTATATTCACATTTGCTTGTACTATAGACTTGATAATGACTATTTAATGGCTAATCTATTGTATTAGTGAAGGGTTATATAAAGAAGAGAACTATATCGACAACATCTGTTAAGCACTGCAGATTATGATAGCGATTTATAAGTAATGAAAATACATAAAAGAAATAATAACAATGCTATACACCCATTGATTTAAATATCTATAAAGCACACGCATCCTACTACAATGTAACAATACATGAAGGACGTGTGTATTTCTAAAATGGATCAGGAATGCTTTTACAAATCAAGTTATACATTTGCAACACCTTCTTCCGTTTAAGGTAGAACATGCTATTTATTGGAAAAGCATAAGGTTGCAGAAAACCAGCACAAATTTGGCCTGTGTGAACATGGTCTAGAACCGTGTAACTTAAATGGGAATTTATTTTTACGGGGGGAATAAACAAACCATATGAAGAGTGTTTCAGAATATCAAATCCCATAAGCATGGCAATAACTGCACAACGTATTTAGTTTGTATATGTTCCGTGCAAGTTTACACTTTACATAAAGACACTTACTTGAAATCCTAAACCTATATATATATATATATATATATATAAATGGAGATTCCAACTCCCTTCCCGCTACCTACACACCCAAACTAACCAAAAGAATTTTATTAATAATCACACACACCTATATGTACTTGTATGCATATAAATCTTCCCAAATAATACTGCATTAAGCCTTTTTATGTTCCCAGTAGGATTTCTCCAGCTATCCAGAACAACAAAAGATTATTACTGGGACACTGGTAGGAAATATCTGCTCCGGGATATTTATTAGTGTCTTATCCCAGGGTAAGCTGGACAGATTTCTAAAACTCTTACAGGAAATTAATAGGATTTCCGCTTGCTAGTTATTTATGTCACTTATGTGAGTAAAAAGATCAGTGACGAATAGTTAAATTAATTGAACGGTTCGTTGTCATTAATTCCAAAACTTAATGCAACTGAATCACTGCTGGGAATTAGTCCATTTCTGATGGGAGATTTTTGCTACTTACTAAAAGCCCATCTTTATACATTATCATAGCTATCTATCCGAACATACTGAACGCTGGATACAGACTTTACAGATGATATATAAACATTTATACTTTCAACTGTAAAATTCGTATTATTACTGAAACTTCCCCATGCTGGGACTATTAATGGATTATCTTATCTTATCTTTCTCTAATAGTAATTACCAATAATAGTAAAAACAAAGAGAATTAACTACTTCTTGACAAGGTCATCTGCTGTTCATTTAATTTTAGTGATTTTTTTTCCTTTATCACCTTCGAAAAACTATTACTTGTTCACTTCTCATTCACTTCGCATAGCGATATGAGGACTTGTTTATTGCAGGGTGAGTTGTATTTTCTAATGGTACTATTTGAGGCAGAAAGATTTATGGCTTAGCCAGGGGCATAGCTACAGTATAGGAAGCACATTGGTTGCTATGGGGCCCTAGATCCTGAGGGGGCTGCAAAGGTGCCTCTGCCGCATAAAGGTATACCAGTATTCTAAATGGAAATCTAGATGTTGCACTGAGGCCCCGGATCTTTAACTTACTCCTCTGGAATTAGCCCTGCAGTATAGGACATACTTATACAAGTAAACTATGCACTCTTCCACCAAATACATTGTTCACTTTATTCAGGGTCCAAATGGTGAACTAGCTGGTCATGTGATTGGTAATCTGACCTGCCGATTCCCACACTAACTGGTAGTCACTTTTTCCATGTAAGTCCATGGGAGTCTGGACCTTACAATCAGTAACTTTCAATGTGTGAGTTGACGGGTTAGTCTGCCGATCGCGTGACTAGCCAGTTCACCATTACAAACCCATGAGAGGAGTCCCAAGAGAAAATTCTAGTGGTCTCTAGACACCATAATGGAGATGAGCCTACAAAGGATTTCTGTAACTCTAGTTACCACCAGTGGATATCTGTGTAATAGATCACCTCAGTCATGTGTAAGGCAGGCTTAGCATGTACCATTTGTATAGCATATTGTATGTTGGGAAATGGGGGTTAAAACCAGTCCCGACAGTAAAAGGGAAACACTAAAACTTAATAAAAAGGATTTTATCTTGGAGAGAATTAGCAGGCAAAATACATAATTTATTAATGAAGTAGAAATTGGAGCCATATCAAGTTTATTCATTATATTTCTATTACTTACTGGCATAATGGGATTTTTTTAATTCAGTCATTACAGAAATTTTTTAAAAAGTGACAATCGGAAGTGCGGCCATATTAGCTGTCACTTTTACACTGACAGGTCACCTTCCTTGTGCTACAAGACACTTAATGATATATTAGTTCCTTGCCTCCCTAACATCTACAGCTCCTTGCTCAATATCCTTGGATGGCCACCACACCTCTTAAAGTATCTATAGATCTAAATGTTAACTTAAAGTTTTTCGCCAGTCAGTTGACCCAAAGAGAAAGGGATGTGACCCCAACCATTCTGACAATGAGGTCACAGTCTCTACCCTCGAAACCAGCATGTCCTTGTTGAAGAGGACCTTGCACAGAGTTACAGTTGAGCATTTGCTGTATACTCTATACAAATATAGAATAATTATGGAAACAGATGATCATTCTCCTACCCTAGATCTTACATCTATCACCCCTTTAAGTATTGGAGCCGTGTGAAGCTTTGATAGTTTGGGGGTTAATCGTTTACAAAATTATTTGTTTTATAACCTAATTTTTGGTTGGCAGTTGCGCAATAATGATCCCTTTAATATTACAGTGTAAAACTCAATAAATAGTGACTTAACACCAATTTTTTTTAGGTTTTATTTTCAGAAAATCATTTTTAAAAAAATCACATTTTGTCAAATATCTCTCATAGTATATTAATGGTTCCCACGACATTTGTGAATCCGCAAGATGCCTTTTCATATTGAATCAATATGTTTTTACCCGAGCTCACAGATGCCCAAATTGGGTCTCCTTTGACCTCTCACAAAATGTCAGATGTTGTCTGGCCAAAGTGATTTCTTTCTCCAAATCAGAGCCATTTTAGATAAGTGCCCATACTGTTGTTGCACAGGGAGTCAGCTGCAGCTGAGAGAATTTGATGTGATCCTTTCTGTAAAATGAAGAAAATTACATAACAAATCAATAGAAAACTTTAGAGACAAATCTTTTATATCTATAATACCCTTATCCAGTTATGTCATTACCACTCTGAAGTTACCATTTTTGGTTCCACTTTTATAAATAAAATGAAACAGTTAACCTTTTTTAGAGCTTAATTCTATCCGTTAAAGAAAAAAATTAGGTCAAAGCTAACTAAAAGATCAAAATGCATTACCCACCATCAATAAGTCAATAAGTGAAGATTGTGACCCTTTCATGGGTCTCCATTTATGATTTGTGCTCTTAAAATGTTTGTCAGCACCAAAACATTCCATTCCAACATTGTGCTCTGAACATTGTGGCTCAGTGGTTAGCAGCGCTGGAGTCCTGGGTTTGAATCTAGCCAAGGACATCTGCAAGGTGTTTGTATGTTCAGCCTATGTGTATAATAATCATTCATGGGTGTCTACAATGGGACATAATGCTGTTTGCAAGGGCCACTATGAGGCATAATACTGTGTGTGCAGGGGCCACTATGGGGAATCATACTGTGTGTGCAGGAGCCACTATAGGGAATCATATGGCGTGTGCAGGGACCACTATTGTGCATCATACTGTGTGTGCAGGGGCCACTATGAGACATAATACTATGTGCAGGTGCCACTATGGGGCATAATACTGTGTACAGGGGCCACTAGGGGGCATAATAGTGTGTGCAGGAATGCATGGGGGGGGGGGGGGTTGGTCGGGGTCTTAAGCATCAGTCAGGAGGAGCCCCATGTAAAAAGTTCACTACGAGGCCCCACCATTCCTATTTACGCCACTGGGCCCCAGTATCACAACAGATTTACTAACAAGATCTGAGTCATAAAAGTTTGAAAAGCCTTATTTTAGATACAACAAAGAGAAAAAAAATCTCACCTATGCTAAATGTATTATTAATGTAGTATAAATATCATCCCAACGTCATCCTACTAAGCATCTTTGAGGAATGGGGCTATAGCAAGGTGCTCTACAAAAGTAGCAAAGTTTAACTTGATATTGATTACTGTGTGATCACAAAAAAGTCATTGAAAAACTTGGCTTAAAGTTCTGTGACATGGAGGGGTTAATGCATTAAGTATCACGTTGCCACCTCTGTATCACATTCTATAGTTGTGATACATTTCAGAGCTAATTCCTCAATAAAGCAAATTTCCTATTTAACCAGTTTACTTGAATACTGATCCCCTCATACAAGTCTACCATTAAGGCGAACGTTTCACTGTAAATCTTAAAATACACCCACTAGACACCCATCTGTTGAAAAATATGTTCTTTTCTTTCACTTATTTTCTTTTTTTGTTTTCAACACAGACTAAAGAAACTGATTAAATTTATGAAGTGGTAATGATTCAGACTAAGACTTTTCTTATGAAGAACCAGCATCCTGGTTATTATCTAACTCATGCTCCGCTAACCTTGCTGTCTGCCAACTTGACCAGGCACAACATCAGCGCTGGAAAAAGTGACAAATGCCCCCAGGTTATTATTTATTTATTTATTTTGCTTACTTGTATAGCGCCATCATATTCCGAAGCGCTTTACAGACATTGACAGTCACTGTCCCATATAGGGCTCACAATCTAAATTCCCTATCAGTATGTCTTTGATGTGTGGGAGGAAACCCACACAAACACAGGGAGAACATACAAACTCCTTGCAGATGTTGTCCTGGGTGGTATTTGAACCCAGGACTCCGGCGCAGCAAGGCTGCAGTGCTAACCACTGAACCACTGTGCTGTAATAGTGTAGTAATTATTATCCCTTTACATATATCTAGTGCTCCCATTTGAGGTCTTATGTCTTAATGCCAATACAGACCTCCATATTCTTTATAATATATATTAATTTAATAACACCGTATGGTAAGCTTTCCTATATGGCCTCATGGCAACTGGACATTTCCAAAGTATTCTCTCTATGGGATTGATGGGATGTGGCCACCAGAACTGTTCAAGTTTCTCAAGATATGGCCTTGGTAGGTGTTCCTTCAGTTGTACTCGGTTCTCTGACGATGATCTAGGATTGTTTCCTGGAAGCACTTCTTTTAACTTCAGGAATTGCAGCTAATCTGACTCCTGTTTATATATCTCATGGTCATGCCTGAAAGTGAGAGGCTTTGGAAGAAGAATCTATAATAATATGTTATTTTCAATAATGTCACTTAAGCTTCTATTATCTACCAAGACCATTTCTAACATCTCCAAACCAACCAATAGATATGTTTAGTTTTTGTTCTTAGCTGCCAAGATTGCCATTGAAGTCTTGGAAAAGACATTTGTAGCTTAAGAGCTTCTTAAGAATAAACATATTTGAATCATGATTGCTTTCATGGTGCATGACAAGGAGGATGCAGTGTATGGCATCCTTGGTTGGATTATGTCGGATCAATCTCAAGATGAGAGAGAGGTCCTCCATTACTATTATTACTATTATTATTATTTTTCTTTGGCTCTCTGTGTCTATGTCTTGCTTTTCTTCCCTTTTACTGTCCTCTTTTTCTCTTTCTTCTTATACTATCCAATTATGAGCCTTGGATACTTTGTTAGCATGTTGCTGACATGTATTGCTTTGCTGACCCTTTCCATTTACTGGTCTTTGAGATATGTTTTTGGAAAAACTAAATAAAAATCATTGTAGCCTAAATAATATATCTAGTGTCAACTTGCCCCATCCATTGTTCTTATGTGACATGAGCCACCAGAGGTATTTATTCAATGTAGTTGAAGTGCATCCTCAGCCAATCCGAGTGTTCATGTGTATGGGACGGTTGTAAGGAGAAGCAGTCAGCCAAATTAGCACTCAGTTGGCAACTATCTAAGATGTATGGACATCTACTATAATATATCCAAATTCTTACCTTGGCTTTGGGATCAAGGATTACATATCATAATTTTTGTAACCATTAAGATAGTGGATTAATTTCTTAAGTATAGGATTTAGATGTAAAACCTAGTGGTGATTTATTTTTCATGTTTTTGCTTAGTTTTTATCTTATAATGTAATTACTTGCTCAATTTCTAAGACTTGTCCTAAGAGCTGACAACCCCTTTCTGGTCCACCATTTTATTGCCCATCTAGTATTTTTTTCCCTGTATGATGATCGGGTCAACTAGCTGCATCTCCCTTTGTAATTTGCGCCTTCTCATTTTTGTATGTTTGTGTTTCACTCTGGCTTTGAGAAGAGATGGAGGTCATTGAGATCAAAAGCAGAAGACAGCATATGATCCTACAGGACTTTGTTCAAATTAAAGCATGCCCATTAGGCTTTCTCTTAGCTAAAGCCTAATAATCTTCAGACAAGCAGCAAATTTGGGGAAAGTGAAATTGCTTTTAGACAATAATGTGTAAAGTTGCGTTGATGAAATAACCCTGCTTTCTCCAGGCATTTTTGATAACAAAAATCCCATTAACTCTTTGCCCTGAAATGCCCATTAGATCCAATCAGAAGGATATTGTAATTTGTAATAAGAATAATACAGTTTGGCATTATAGGTATAATTGGTTCTTGGAGAAACTAACACAGACGGCAATTAGAGCTTGGATACAACTTGCCTTAAGAATATTTCCTGGCTTAGAACAATAATATTTGGTGTTGGATTAAAGACATTATAGTTGATCTTTGACAGGACTTTGTACTAGTAGTAGTCAGCTTTCTTAAACAGGGCTTCTGCCAGTCAGACTTGGCTAGGCATCCAGAAATAGATAAATCATTGGGTATCTAGAAATAGATGTAGATCTAAGTATACAGAAATAGATTGGACAACTCTGCACTTTGTGGCATCTTGCATGCGACTAATGCCAATGCACTAATGCCAAAGCTGTTTCCTATTTTACGGCGGAAGGCGTGACGTACATCACGACCGCAGATATCTTCGTTTGCATGGGTATCCAAATACTAATTGATAGACAGTGTACCTAGACGGAAAACACCATTTTCCGCAGGTACAATTCACATGCTGCAATTTGCAAAACACAAAGTTTTTTGCAATGTGGGGCCCCGACCTTAATCTTACCATACACTTTAGATATCTGTTGACCAAATTCTCATTATGCTGACAGCTATCCCTACTGATCTACCTATACATTGGTCTGCCGGCAGAGTTAGTCATCATAAGTCTACAACTCTCACCACGTTTCTAACTTTGCTTTTGAAGATGTAACACTACACAACTCATTGTTCTGGAGCTTAATGCAGTGCCATGTTCTTATCATTATGCAATCATTCCCATGTTTAGCGGTGGTAGGGGGGGTTGGCATATTATTGTGAACAGACTTGAGAATTTAATTGAGCAGTTTGTTCATGTCATGTGAAAAGATAATACAATGTTTGGATAAAAATTATTGCCACCTTGTACGTCCTTTTTGAGATGCAAGTCATTTCTTATTCATGGTGCATCCTGCGGAAACATTTGCTGTCATGTAAGGCTTTTTATAATCCTGTTTGCCAAATCCACATGGGCTCTGTGCTTTCCTGCACCAGTGGGTATCCTGTCATTAAAATGGCACTGAGGGGCATCAAAAGTCAATCAGAAATTGAACCTGGATTCTTCTATATTAGCCTTAATTTGCAAATGGCCGAGGCCTGGCCACAATGCAGAGAATTAAAATTGTACTCTTTCAAGGCGCATTATTGTCTCTCAATTTGACAAGCACTTTACCGCCACAAATCACCTGACCTGTCAAGTTTGTCTTTAGCATCCCTGTGCAAAGATGACAGGATTTTTTTTTTTTTTTTTTGGTGTTTTTCAACAGTTTAGATCAATAGGGATAATCTCTCCACCTCTTGGTGGATTCACTTGCATTAACTGCCGAGGAGGAAGCATAGCATAAACAATAGGACGCTGTCAACCTCGACAGAAGGCCATAGATATATGATCGCTGAGTTGACAGCCTGGGCCTTGGAGGGTAAACTGCCTTGCTGGAACTAATTAAACAGATGAAATTATTACATGAATATGCAGATGTTGTTTACATTTTACCATATGGTATTATTACAGGTAATAACTCGCAGGAGGATCCTTCCCTCTTGTCAAAAAGAAAGTAGACTGAGATGGGAGACTCTGCGTGTCACCTATCAGTTGCTAGGCAAACACTGACATGGCAGCTTTTTTTCTGCACAATTCAGATGTTTCCTTCCATATCTCCACTGCTGCGGTAGATTGATTTTTATGATAAAGTATTATACTATACCGCTGATGTGCTAACCAATTATTGCATCTTCATAATACAATCAGCCATGCCTAACTGCTATAGCCATATTATATATACCGTCATGTCTAACAATCCACAGACAGCAGGCAACAGAAAATAACACCATGGGTCACATCCTCAAAGAATAGATCATGAAGTTGGCAAAGTACAGTAAGAATGTATCACGTAAAATAATTTATCCTACAGGCATAAAGAAAGGTTAAATGGAGGAGAGCAAGCATCCCAGGAGAAATCAAAGTGGCAAAATAAGTTTCTGTTGATTGAAGTTGAACTGTTACCAAAACAGAGATACATATGTGGTTATTTATCATGTAAAGATCGTCTTTCATATGACATAGCCCGAGACAGCTGTGCACATTGGAAGAGATGGATGCACAATTTCCAGTTCTAGTCATGCTATATATATACTCTTAAGTTGCCCTATACATAATAGTCAGCCCAATGCCCAATTATGACCGTCAATAGTAATGATAAACAAATAATCATTAATAATTTTTGATGGCAGATTGCTAGTTACTGAAAAATGTGACCTATAAGGCTGAGACCCCACATTACGGAAACTAAAGGGTTCTTTTGTGTCAGATTTTGCTGTGTTTTTGAATCAAAGTCAGGGGTGGCTTGAAACGGAATGGATAATATAAAGGAAGTATTTAGAAGTTTCCCTTCTGTTACATACATTCCTGACTTTGGCTCAAATAAATTGCTGCAAAATCTACAACAAGAAACGCTGCGTTTCTACAATGTCTCAGTCTAAGGGTGAGTTCACACTGAGTATACGCCAGCTTATTCTGAATGTAAAACACGTTCAGAATCAGCGGCGTATAAAGCAGTTCCATTCATTTCTATGGTAGCCGGCATTCGAGCACTCCCCATAGAAATGAATGGGCTGCTTTTTTCACTATGAGGACTCCCATTGAAGTGAATGGAAAGTGCTCGCGTGTACGGCTCGGCATGAGCTCTATTCACATCACGTTTTGTTACACCCATTTAACTCATCTGCAAAACAGATGCAAAAAATGAATGCAAATGGATGGCCATCCATTTACATAGAGGATGGACAGACATAGAAGTTATACTACTAGAAAATGGACAGCACATGGACATGGATAGCATTCTTGAGCTCTTTGTTTTTAACAGATCTGAAACCAGGATGCTAGGAAGAGAAAAATGGATCACATACAGTACAAATGTAAAAAATGGGCACACTGAACAAACATGGGCATCGCACAGACATTCCTACAAATGAAAAATGGTCTATTTTTGCAGATATAAATGAGACATGTTTTGGGGGAATAAGACCTAATGCTTTTACGTTGTGCCCACATTGGTAGCCTTTACGTTCCATAACTACTTTGCAGTTCAGATGGTAAAGTAACACTTTCTACATAATTTCAAAGTCACCAAATCCCAGCCTACCCTTTACAATGACTTCATTAACATAGGTAGAGTAATCTGAGAACCTCAGACATTGATAAAGCCCCAGACCCAGGTTACATTCAGCCATGTTTTAAAGGAATGGATTTGGCAATTTACAGACTATTACATGGACTTTTATCAATGCAAACACAAAAAGTTGCAACAACACTCTATTAGCACCAAGATCATCGCTGCTATATACATACTGTAAATAAAATACATGAAAAGGAGGTTCTTAGTTAATATTTGGCTTGGCTACTATGGCGGTAGTTACGCACTTGTGGATGAGTAAATAATGCAAACCTTGCTCCTGGGGATAAGACAACATTGAGGTACAATTTTAATATTGGAGTATACCAGATCAATACAAGGAAATGTCATATTACCTATTTATTTCCAAAGATGAATAGATTTACTAGTTAATATGTAGAGGAATGTCGTATTATCCTTAGTATAGGAATGGTTTCTTTACAGTAAAAGCAGTCTAATTTGGAATGCCATACTACAAGATATAGTAATGGCTACTGAAATGATAGAATTGTAACGTTTTAGGCCCTGTTCACATGGGGCAAGAAGGGGGGGCGGATTGTGGTGCTGAATCCACGTCATAATCCGTCCCCTCCCAGTCTCCCGATTCCCATGTGGCAAATTAGTGATACTTACCATGGGATTGTTTCCTTTTCTCTATATTGTGCACTTGGGCCTGTAAAGGTTGAACTTGATGGAAATGTGGCCATTGAAGCCTAAGTGGTCATGTATTTTCAAATTCCTCCTTTCAGCCGTGACAATTGACTTTGAATTCTTATAAAATCTGCGTATACGAAAAGGTTATCACAAAATGTTGCTGGGGGCCGTTTACACATCTATGTCAAGGTATTACATGACCCCTTAGCCATCTCTAAAGTAAATCTATGTATACTTTAGAACCTATCCTCAGGAGATCTTTCATACTCCTTTTAGGTTAGTCGCTTTTAAACTTTCTACAGCATTATGGCATATGCTAGAGTTGGGTGAACCTTGTGAGATTTGCTTCATGAATATTTGCATGGCTCGTAGGGAACATGTGCTTTGGTCAAAACGGATGCAGTGCAGGGAAAAGCAGTGTATTACACTCTGGGGTCTAAGTGTAATAACTGTAGGGCATGGTAGGGCATCTTTCCTGATGAGTAAACGATTAGAGATGAGCGAGTAGTATTCGATCGAGTAGGTATTCGATCGAATACTACGGTATTCGAAATACTCGTACTCGGTCGAGTACCACTCGCTATTCAAATGGAAAAGTTCGATGCAGAACCAGCATTGATTGGCCGAATGCTATACAGTCGGCCAATCAGCGCTGGTTCTTCTCCTACCTTTAGAAGTCTTCTCCGTGCAGCTTCCCCATGGCATCTTCCGGCTCTGAACTCACTCTGCCAGGCATCGGGCCTGGGCAGAGCCGACTGTGCATGTCCGCTTGTAGTACAGACATGCGCAGTCTGCTCTGCCCAGGCCCGATGCCTGGCAGAGTGAATGAAGAGCCGGAAGACACCGCGGGGACGCTGCAAGGAGAAGACTGCACGGAGGATCCAGCCCGACCCTCACTCATGGACTTGGTAAGTATAATTTGATCGAACATTGCCTACTCCTGAAACGAGCATTTTCCCCTCATAGACTATAATAGGGTTCAATATTCGATTTGAGTATTTGAATATTGAGGGGCTACTCAAAATGAATATCAAATCTCGAACATTTTACTGTTCGCTCATCTCTATAAACGATATTCTGTATTGTTTTTGGCCTTTTGGTCACTGCAGTGATGCTACAGCCTCATCATATATGCTGAAAGCATGATAACATTGTTGCCTTTTCACATGAAAGCTGAGGCCCAATCACAAGCCTTGATGGTGACCTGTGGGGCCAACTAAAAATGGAGGACAAAGAGGACCACAATGCGGGAGAATGCTCAGATGGAATCCAATTTTTTTCTTCTAATTTTTAGTGCCACCTTAAAAAATCAGTAAGATGGCTAGATGGACTTGTGTTAGACGATTCTCCAAAATTTTGGTAAAATTGAGAACTGGTTTCCCATCACTAATATCTAGATGTCTATCTATCTGAACTGCATATTGAGTATACTATGTAGCATGGCACATTTACAAGTTCCTCCATAGAATGATCAAGTACACTTTGTTCAGCATGTTAGAAATTTTTGTTGCCAGTATATTTAGGTGTTGACCATATCTATCTATCTATCTATCTATCTATCTATCTATCTATCTATCTATCTATATTTATTTATTTAATAAACTCGATTGATTACCCAACATGCCAAAGATTAAACATTGTCACTAGTGAACTACTACCTAATAGAATATAGAGATCCCAGGTCCTATCAATGATGCTTGGGGTCTTTTTGTGCATTTGCACTGTTTCTAGAGTATTTATTGAAATACTTAAAGGGGCTCTATCAGCAAAATTATGCTAATAGAGCCCCACATATGCGTGAATAGCCTTTAAAAAGGCTATTCAGGCATCGTAAATGTTATATTAACCCCCGGTCCCATTTTTAAATAAAAGGATAAAAACATATATGCAAAACTTACCTGAACGTGCACCATGGGCGGGGATAAACGATGCGACGTCAGCTTCGGGCACGCCTGCCTCTTCTGTTGTCTTGTAGTGACGCCGTCTGGTTCCGTGTCTTCCGGCTTCTTCTCTTCAAATCCCACGCCTGCGTAATAGCGCTTCCCTCCGATGCACTACTGCGCAGGCTCACTCGTGAGCTGCTATTAAGTAAAATGGCGAGTAAGCCTGCGCAGTAGCGCTTCGGAGGGAAACGCTACTACGCAGGAAGAGGCAGAAGAGGCAGGGGTGCCAGAAGCTGACATCACATCGTTTATCCCCGCCCATGGTGCACGTTCAGGTAAGTTTTGCATATATGTTTTTATCCTTTTATTTAAAAATGGGACCGGGGGTTAATATAACATTTACGGTGGGGCTCTATTAGCATAAATTTGCTGATAGAGCCCCTTTAATACCAAATACAGAAGGGGCTTGTGCAACCCTTTATTTGCAAGTTGGATGTCATCTCCCTAATGCCATGGTCAAGTCTGTTGTATTTTCTTCCCAGCGTTGCTGGCTTGTGGTTTGTTCCCCAGGTTATGAAATTCACAACATCTGTTTTACAGGTCCAGATTTACAAAGGGAATACTCAAGACAATCCAGTAAATGATTAACATGCAATAACCACAGTTATAGAAACTGGCAAGGAAACAGAGCTATGTATGAAGAATGATAAATGAACCCCTTAAGCTTAACTTTAAGTTCAGTTTGAAGAGTAAAACATGACAGAACGGCAGAAATAAACTTTGGAGTTTTATATAATTTATGGATCTGTCTAGAATTCTAAAAAACAAATAGCTAAACCAATGAATATCATAACGTAAAAATATAACTTATACTTACTTGGTATGTCCACACCAGTGCTCCTTGGCAGACTTGTTGACTTGTCTTGTATGTGCAGAAACACTGGAACGCCTGGGTTATTAAAGACAAGTACATGTTTAGTTTTGTTTTTGTTTTATTTTACCACATTTTCTTATTTTAGCATATTTTTCCATAATGGAAAACTAATTTAAAGTTCAGAGCAAGTTGTGACCTGACACATGGAGACAAAGCTGGTAAACAAATGGCATGAAACTTCATACATGTGTTATTTAACATATGCAATGAAAAGGCAAATTGAGCGTAATGTTGGATTTTAATCCTGTTCCTAAACCATCCATACACATAAGATAGCTGACTATCCCATAAATGTGTACATATGGCTTGGCTAAGTGTTTATGTAAATGGGTATCGAGGGAATAAGATGTTGTAAGATACTACTGGCAGTGACTTTTCTTCCATGGGAACCAAGGATGGGCCATGTTGAAATGCAACATGTCCAATCCATCTTTTCCCAGATATCTGTTATTGAAGAACACTCAAAAGTTCTTAATATTGTTTAGATTGCCTATCCAAGGTAAACGTTTTAATATGTTCATTATTACCTCTGGTAGTGCCTTTTCTCCCATGGGAACCAAGGATCGGCCATGTAGAAATTCAACATGTCCAATCCATCTTTTCCCAGATATCTGTTATTGAAGAACACTCGGAAGTCCTCAATGTTCTTTAGATTGTCCATCCAAGGTAAAAGTTGCCAGTTTGGATTTACGGTTAGAGACTATTTTAGGGCTTAAAAGACTGTGTCAAAACCTTTTGTCCACAAAAGCCAGTCTCTTGATTCTTCCATAATAGTGGAGAATAGTGGGACATCTTCTCATTTATATTGTATATTTATATGTTCCTTGTCCTCGCCTGGTGGATGCTATCTCTAAAAGATGCACTTTTATTTCATCCTACCCAAACAATTTTTTTAAGCAATGGTCTCTGAAGCATGTAAGTGGCTAGGTTTCTGAGAGTAAAGTCGTAGGCCTCTCCAGAAGCAGGAAGATTGAAATCAGCTCTGTGTCAGGGGCTGTCATATCTTAGGGAAGACATAAAACACACGGTAACATCAATAAGCAACAAGCCTGTGACAGCTCTGAAACATTTCAGCTGACAAGAAGAGAAAGGGGGTAAGGTTAAGACTCATGGGGAATGCTTAAAATGACTAACAGCCAGACGAAGTGTTGGCAGGAGCTATGGAGGTACAGGAAAGACAAGATAAAGAATACCAGGTTATCACCTATTCTAAACTAATTCTACCCTCCATGACTACAAACGCCGACCGACACCTAAAGGCTTTTTTTCGACTGTTTATTTTTTTTTTTTTTTTATTATGTGAGAATAAAAGGAAACATAAAGATTGCCCTGATTACTGTTATGTGATAGATTAAAAATATGTTAAAAGAGAATCGAGAGTGTCAAAGAATTCTGCTCCCAGCGACTACCTACAGAAATCAAAAAGGATTAACAAGGTTTTTTCATTTAATTTCCTGTACACTGTCTGCTTGTGTTAAGAGATCAGAGATATTTCTATTTATTGAATTTTTAATATGTTCATTATTAAAGGTAGCTTACATGTTTAGATTTCTCTAACTGCCATTGATAGATAGAAATAACATTTTATGTAACTTACTTGGGTTAGATTTGTGCATTGTAATTATTGAATTTAGTCTGCCCATTACTCACACTTAATAGCCTCCGTCTGACTTGTATTCCTCTGGAGTAATGTATTGGAGAACAGAGCAGTTTGGCAAGAAGGAAGGTAAATTAATTTTTTAAGATAATGTTTTTGTTTTTACTTAAAGGGGTGTCATGTTGTGCAGATAATCCTATCTGTAGACAGTATGTAATAGATGTAATAGAGCAGGAGGAAATGAGCAGATATGTAACTTGTAATTTAGTAACCTACTGTAACGCACAGCTCTTTCTATGCATAGGAGTCATGTGGGTGGTTTTACCCAGTCAGGGCGGGTTCCCACCTGCTTTAGGCAATCCGGCGGGTTTCCCTCTTCTGCCCTGAGAAACTGGACAGGGGACGGAAACCTGGTGGTCAGATTTCAAACCCATTCACTTGAATGGGTTTGCAAAGTGACCATACGTGGGCGTCTTCTGCCTCTCTGCGGCGAAACCATTTTTGTTTAACCAGACACAAAGTCCTGCATGTCTGACATTGTGTCCAGTTAAAAAAAACAGTGTCGCTCTGGACAGGCAGAAGATGCACATGGGCAGTCACTTTTCAAACCCATTCAAGTAAATGGTTTGAAAACTGACCACCGGGTTTCCATCCCCTGCCTAGTTTCTCGGGGCAGAAGACAAAAACCCACCGGATCGGCTAAAGTGGAGACCGGGCGCAGATGTGAACCTGCCCTGACTGGTAGGATAAAAAACAGAGGGTAATCGCACTTCCTTTGTAGTGGAATAAAGCACTAGTAGTTGGAGAGTAATGGCTGGTTGTTCTCCTCTAAAGAACCAGATACTCTTGATGGTTTTTTTGATAGAAATATAAATATAGTTATGGCTCTGAGGTTGCATATGGGGTTCGCCTTCACCTGGAACAACAGCTGCTTCCTGGGGACAAGCTGTAAGTGGACCAACAAAAAGTGAACTAGATTCACTAAAAAAAACCTGGTGGGCGCACAATCCCTTGTGGATGGAATGATTGAAACCGATACTTGAATTACGGCAACGGTTTATTGAAGGACAAATTTGTCCAACATGTACATGGTTTCAATCATTCCATCCACAAGGGATTGTGCGCCCACCAGGTTTTTTTTAGTGAATCTAGTTCACTTTTTGTTTGCCCTGACTGGTAGGCACAGTTATACAAGGAATAAGACCACCCACCAGACTCCTAAGCTTAGAATAAACAAGGATTTACTATAACTGAACAAAATAGCTGGAGAACTTAAAGCTGGAGATCGATACTCGAGACAATATGAATAAGATGTTACACATTATTGTAAGAAAACTAAGCACGGGTTTGCACTGTTACATACATAGTTACACAGTAGTTGAGGTTAGATGAAGACATCAGTCCATCATGTCCAAGCTATAACCCTACTGTTACCTGCTCTACAGGGTTTCTAGGTCTGAACAGACTAACGACAAGTACATGGTTTGTTTTCTTTGTTTGTGTGGGCCTACTCCCATGCACCAAAGCATGCCGATAGGTTAATAGGGTCTTGAGACCCATCACTTCTGAGAGTTAAGAACTCTATTCATATTACTGAACTGAGATTCATCCACAAATCCTTCAGTTTTTTCACAGACCCATTCATCTCAATGGAGGAATTGGGTCTGTGGAATCAGTTCTGATAGACCAATCTGTGAGAAAGTAAAGCTTTCTCTATTTTTTTTTTACAGATCATAAGCACCACATGGCCAATGAATTTGGCTCTTAAAGATCATTGTATACCTAAGCAAACTAAGCTAAGATGGATCCATTTTCATCAAGGGAATAGGAACAGCTAGTTGTGAAGAATGTGTATAGTCGGATACTTTTGATTGTTGGTTATATGATAAAATGGATCCAGTACTCTAGCGACAATTAAGTATTTGGCCAGATTAACTTGACATCTACTCTTATATAAATATATCAGGATGACTATGGTTGGTAAAGAAAAAATTGTATTGAAAAGATGCAAAGCTGTATCTGTGTAATATACAGTAGATAACAGTATACATTCTATTCCTGATTCACCTGCCTCTAAGACGTAACCATGTGAATTTACACATGCATATGTCTCTACATTCGCTTGTATAGAAGGTACAAAAATAACTAAAACTGCCTGTTCTACGTTTTCCATATAATAGAGAGACCACACATACATGGCAACAGAAAGGGCCTCATTCTCAAGATAAAATATACAAGTAATATTGGTATAATATTAATCCGTGATAATAATTTGCAATGAATTAAATTCCTCTTGTGGTTTTGAAAGTGTTAAAACATTTAGCACACATCCAGGTTATCTGTAGAAGCGACATTGGCTCTCACATAGGAAACAGTTTCGTCTTCATTTGGAACTGTCCAGCCAATGAGCAGATTTCATGTAAAATGTACAATTTGTTCTCTTTTGTAAATGTGTTGGTGTGCCACAAGCTGGCTCTTTCTAAGCCCGAAGCATGTCTGCTCTTAAAATGCCTTATTAAGAGACCATCTGTGTCATATAATATTTAAATAGTCTTGCCGTAGCGTGATTTATGATGACATTTTCAAGCACCCTGCCATCCTACCACACATATGGTTAATACTTGCTAACTTGTTAAGGCAATGTTTGGTGGAAAATTGTGCCCATTGGGTGGCACTGTGCTTGTACAAACATGGGAATCTGAACTTGATAGCTCGATAGAAAGTTATTGATGTATTATTAATTAGAAAGAAAAGATGGAGGCATCCGTTACTATATGACTTCATATATAGGTAAAACAACAAAGAACGCTGCAGTGTCATGACAAATTTAGCATTGCTCATTAATATACAGTCCTTAATTCATGAGTGAGGCAGTCATGTATCCACTTATAGTACAAAGCCATGACTGCATCTCATAGGGCACATAGTCAGGACAGTGCTTAACAAGGGAGCAGCACTAAAAACATTAGGGTCTGTTCACATGGAGTAAAGTGGCGGTGATTCTGGCATGATAACTTGCATAAGAATCAGCGCTGATAAAAAAGACTCCCATTGACTTCAATGGGTTCTGGTTTCTGTGCGGAACACATTAAAATCAATGGGAGGCTTTTTAACCCATTGATTTCAATGTGTTCCGTGCAGAAAACAGAACCAATTGAAGTCAATGGGAGTCTGTTTTTCAGTGCTGATTCCTACGCGAGTTATCGTGCCAGAATCAGCGCCACTTGACTCCATGTAAATGGACCCTTAGTCTGACTCGGACCTATGGCTACAAGGAACAGGTATGGTGTCCCTAGAATTGCTTTCATTGACTCCCTATGAAATTGTATGCTTGTATTTCTTATATTAGGTTTCACACCTGCACCTGGGTTTCTGTTCTTTGGATCCACTTGGAAACCTAATCCGCTTAAAAAGTGGTTACTCAAGGAACCCTGCGGACCCCATATATTATAATGCAAGAATTTTATCCGCATTGTTTAAGTGGAGTTGGGGATTGAAACCCCAAGCAGAATACAGCCTGATACTGGAGCCCCAGTGGGCACAGGAATGCTTTTTGGCAGATTACAATCGGTGTAGAGCTATAAGTATTATGTTGAAGCTATATAAATAATATAAAAATGTGAAGAGAAGATTAAAAGGGAAAACCATCAAAGTAGAGCAGATTTAGAGATGAGGACATAAATATTAGAAAAGGTAGACTGGAGTTAGATTAAAGATTAGCAAAATTCTAGTCGTTTAAATTGAAGATCACAAGTCACAGACGGTGAAGGATGACCCACTCACATCTAAATATGTTCAAAGTATTGAACCCAGGAAAAAAAAAGGGGGGGAAATAAAATATAACTTTTATTGGTATCCTAAAATAATATCCTGACAATCCAGGATGCCAATGGGTGACCACTGATAATGCAGTCTATCTCCTAATGATTGGAGAGCCGGTCCTGTGTCATCACCCAAACTCTGTAACCATGACAAGTCCAATGTGCATTTGTATTAGCACTACTTTTGCACATGCCCTCATATCACATCGCACCAGTGTACAGACTCATGGTGACAACCTTGCGCACTCTCCTGATGCCGCCTTCCTCCACTACTAGGCAACAGGAGACACTAACTTCAGGTGCTGTCCTAAAGTCTTGTAAGGGGAAAAAGTAGTAGCTATTTAAAAATGGTTACAACTATGTACCCCCCATTCAAAGCAATATTACAGACCAGTCCTTATCCAAAATTTAGATAGACCCAATAATACAAAAACATATCCATGAATTAAGACAAGATAAGATAATCCTTTACTAGTTCCACAGTGGGGAAATTTCAGTATGTTACAGCAGCATAGTAATACAGATACAGGATAATACACAGTAATATATTACAGATGTAGACACATATAGGCTGAGAAGAGAAGATATACTAGGAGTCCATAGCAGCTAAGGAACAGAAGAAGAAAGAAGGAAGACTTCATAATCATTAGTTCTCTGTACAGAGTGATCTTCGCTTGGTCTGATGTAGATTATACAGCCTGATCGCGATTGGAAGGAAAGACTTGCGATAGCGCTCCTTCTCACACTTGGGGTGAAGCAGACGGTCACTTACAGTGCTACCAAGTGCCATCAAGGTCCCATATATGGGGTGGGATTTATTCTCCCGCATGAAGCTCACCACGGACATATCTCCTTTTTAATAGCCTCCAAAATACAGTAACAGATATTACAAAAAATAAGCACTAATAGAAGCTAAATATACATGGGGAACAGGGATAGATTTTGAGGGGCAGTAGAGGTACTGGAGCCTCTCTCCCTGGAATTTTCCTCTGTGCCTTGACTCCTGATGACTACTACTGGGTAAGATCCACCCTTTTCTCATTACATGTATTGTGCAACTTGATTTTTTGACTCTTCCATATGGCAGATATTTGCATTTTAGTATACAACTTTCAGTGCTTTCTTAGGGGAATACTTTGATTTTTTAACCTATATTTATTAAATGTTATGTTTTCTTATTAAATCAGTGCTGATATAGTATTTTGATGGTTGTCTCATGTGTTTTTGCATTGATCTTTAGTTGAAGTTACTCATACATTTGTGTTTGTTTGTGCTTTTTGGATAAAAATGTGGGACACTTATTGTTAGGAACCTGATGCAACAATAACAGACAGTAAGTCCTGGGCAACCAGAATTCCCAAACACCGAGACCAAAACAGTCTTGAGTGGCTGACGCAATCCTAAAGAGAGCAGAACCAGACCCCAGAGCTCTTTGCCAGAGCTCCTGATGGTGGAGTTGAACTTGGAAAATTCTGGGACCCAGAACCGCAACTGTCCAGAGAGCGCCGCACACTCAGCGCACCACAAGTAACAGAGGACCCAGAACACCCAGAAAAACTAACCTCAGCAGATGAAAAAACAGGAGAGAAGATAAGCAAGGAGAGAGATGTTCTGATGTATTCCAGGAGATAGCAGAAGCACCGCAGGAAGGTTGTACAGGCCAAGTTGTTACACAGAAGATCTCGTAGGTTCCAGGAATAGCCAAAGAGAAGTCAATCAAGCCGAGTCAGTACACAGGAGGTCACAAGGTAGCAGGAGGGAGAAACAAATGCGTAGAAAGGAGAACCAGGTCATGAAAAAGACGTCACGGAGTAGCCAAGCAGAGATCAAGCAAGAGTAATCAGGAAACAAGCCAAGGTCATCCACAGGAGGTCAGAAGGTATCCAAATCAGGAGGTCAAGGAAAAGTAGTCTGGAAGGTAAGTCAAGGTCATACACAGGAAGACAGAAGGACAAACAGGAGGCTCAGGGTCAGGATAGCAATGGAATTGCAGAAAGGAGCTATCACCAAGAATACTAAATAACCAGCCACAAGCCGGACCCAGAATGAGACCTAAATAGCCTTTGGCCCACCTCTGACCTCCCCGACCCCAGAAGTAAGGCTTCTAATCCCAGGAGGAGACTGGGATCCCCACAGACTATTGTGGAGGTTCCGTCCCTCTTCCATAGGACCAAAAGCGCTAATACGCACTGATAGCAGAGTGGGACAGCAGCCTTCTCGCGATGCAGCAGAGGCTGCGGTCTGAAGTTTTAACACATATATATCCCAAATGGATCCCAAAATATTGATCTCAGCCCACATCCTTTCAGATTCTGGGACCCTGAAGCTATGGATTGCAGTGATACATGTCCTACATCTATAAGTTTTCGTCAGTATCTGACATGACTTCCTCCAGCAGTCAGACTGATCATGTTCAGGCCCACTTTTCTTCAGCAGTCAACCCATTCTCTATGCTGAACATATTGCAGACTAAACCCTATGCCAACATCACTATTTCACCATATTGAACTTGTGCCCCAATATACTGTACTAATGTAACGGATCATATGACTGACGGCAATATATCCTGCTGTACCTGATGGCAATTAAAAATGACTTGCCCAATAACTGGCAAATTTCCAACTTGCTTTATCTAAAGGTACATAGAACTAACTATAAATTCCATTCAGTTGTAGCAGTCAGTCTGCACTTCACACATTTCTACACATAATAATTAATATATCCACATTGCTTGCAATTTATACGGAGGACAGAGACAGAGAGAACATATGTTGCAAAGTTAAATTGGTATCTTACTCAAGAGGTGTCTGAGAACGGAATGTACAAATACTACATTGCTACCATATGTCCCAGCTGGATTTACCTATGTAATATTTACCCATAGATGGAGACAAACGGTAAACAGTCTTGTGTATTTTCAGGTTGCCTTCATAGATGCTTTAGATCAGTTTTTTAATGCACTGCAAGCAGTTTATTACATTTTCTTACATATAAGAAATAAAATTGATTCAGACAGCTGTAAGGAATCTAAATAAAAATTTTCAGAACTAGGAATTTATAGCCATAGAGAGAAGTAAATTTTATACTGTAGAAAAACTAAAAGAACAGTCAATAACTATTAATGGAGCCAAGCTCTGAGAGATAACGTTTGTGTAACTAGCTAAATACTCTATTTTAAAACCCTTCCCGACATTTGTTGTACTAGTATTGCAGATGCCGGGTGTTGAAACATGGTGGCTACTCGGGAGCCGTGTGGCCGCAATAACTGCCGAGTGTCTGCTGTTTTGTACAGCACACACCCAGCACTAATTTCCACGATCGGTGCCTGCACCAATTAAGGGCATTAACTCTTCTGGCACCTCGGGCAAACTTGACTGAGGCACCATTTTGATGATGATCGCCAGCACCCGGAGCAAGGTCCAGGGCCGGCATCCCATTTACAAAAAGTGAAAGGGCTCCTTCACACGGGGGGTGGTGGGGCGGATTTTGGCACCGAGAGTGATGCGGGGAGCCGCGTCACTCTCAGGTCAAAACCCGCCTGCCACGACCGTCGCGATTTCCCCCTCTGGAGTTGGCTCAAATGAATGGGCCGACACCGGAGGTTGCTGCCGCCAGGCAGAAGCCGCAGCTCAATCAGCCGCGGAATCCGCCTGAAGAAAGGACAGAACACTAGTGGTCTCCATAGACCACCATTGTATGGAGGCGGATTTTAAGGCGAAATCCGCTGTCAAAATCCGCCTCCTTGCCCCTGTGTGAACTAGCCCAAAGAAGAAAGGAAAATTCTAAATCACATCAGTATTTGGTGTGACCATCCTTTCCCTTCCATCAAGTCTTCTAGGTTACACTTACACACAGTTTTTGGCAGGGTAGTTGTTCCAAACATCTTGGAGAATTAAGCACAGATCTTCTGTAGACTTGTTCAAATCCTTCTTTCTCGTCATGTAATCCTAGACAGACTGGATGATATTGAGGTCAGGGGTATGGGGGCCAAATCATCACCTCCAGGACTCCTCCTCCAAAGGGCGGTCACACCAAATATTGATTTGATTTAGATTTTTGTTTTGTTCATTCACTTCATTTTAATTGCTAAAATTAAACTATTAACCCTTTTATTTTTGAAAGCATTTTAACTTTGCAGGATTTGTGCATCTGCCAAAACGTTTGCACAGCACTGTACTAGGTGATTACTTTTAATTTTTACAATATTTTTTCATTTTAGGCTATTCTAAAACATATAAAATATGAAAACTCATTTAAACATCATAGTATTATACACGAACTGCTAGATTTGTGACAATATACTCAGAGTGAAAGTACAGTATTTTTACATCATGTCATTTTTAGGTTAATTTTTCTATGTTGATTTCATTTCAGCAGTTGAGGTTCTAAACTTCTGATACTGAGCTGCAAATCCGCTACATGACCAGTGAGATACAGGGTTTCTTCAACACTAGTTTTCATCTCCATACACTGTTCTGAGAACAGCTGATCGGTGCAGGTGCCAAGTGTTGAACTCCCACCCATCTGGTATTGAATGGAAATTTATTTTACACACATTCACAAGGTTTGCCTATGAGTTTTGTTTTGGAATGAACTTATCCAGTCTGTATCAAAAGCGCCACTATTATTTAGACTTTAGACTAGGGTCTCTTCAAACCCCAAAGTATAAGAAGCGGAGGCGATGGGGAGGTGCAGTAAAGCAATAAACATTGATTCTTACCTTCCCTCATCTCTCCAGGACTCCCTTGCAATATTTGGTCCCCTATCCCTGACCTGACATCTTAGGTCTTCTTTAGACTTATTCTTGCCTCTTATTGATGACAAGGGCCCCAGAGCCTTGATGCAAGTGTCATTGGCACACTCCACATGACTATAGAAGCCAAATCACAGAATTCAGTGGTACCTGGGGCCTCTGACATCATACAAGAGGCCAGAAGAGGCCCAAAAATGAGGGGAACACTCATCTTATACTATGAGGGTGCTAAGGAGAGGTGAGGGAAAGTGAGCATCATTGTCTATTATTTTAAAAAACAGTAGGTAATCCAGCTCACCCCAAATCTTGATACGATGTAATGCCTGGGCTGCACGGATGTGGGTAGACTCCAATCCACGTAAATTCAGCACATAGTAGTGAAAGGATCCAGCGTCACCAGGTAAGTAAAATATAGCTTTTATTTATCCATTTAAAATTCACAGCATTCCAGCAAGATGGTGAACATACACGTATGGAGATCACGGCTACGCGTTTCGGGACCTGCTTCGTCCCTTCGTCATGGCATACTGAACACTGATCGATTTGAACCTTTTATACTCTAAGTAATTAAAAGAAACCACTCCCATAAAACCTTTTAACTCCATACGGTAAGTATGTGCACACATCCAAATAAATAAAGATTTTACAGCATTACATTTACTACAAATGTGTCTCTAAGTCTCTTTTTTATTATACTAATGTACTACGATCCGACATTTCTTTTGTTAACCAACACTGTATACCTTATGTTTAATCTAAGCCTATACAGCAAGCTTCGATATAATATTTAAACCGAACCATAAATTACAAAGTCAACGAATATAAAGTCAACCAAAAATATCTGCCTGTAGGAAACTGACAATCTGAATACCTCTGCGTTTTTTAAGCTGCTGGTTGTATACATATTTTTGGTAAGAAAGAGAAGTTTTTTTCTAATATATACAATCTGTATATAAGATGTATGTAATGATGTGAGTTTTTTCATCTGTATAAGAGCAATTCGTTGACTTTGTCATTTATGGTTCGGTTTAAATATTATATCGAAGCTTGCTGTATAGGCTTAGATTAAACATAAGGTATACAGTGTTGGTTAACAAAAGAAATTATACATTAGTATAATAAAAAAGAGACTTAGAGACACATTTGTAGTAAATGTAATGCTGTAAAATCTTTATTTATTTGGATGTGTGCACATACTTACCGTATGGAGTTAAAAGGTTTTATGGGAGTGGTTTCTTTTAATTACTTAGAGTATAAAAGGTTCAAATCGATCAGTGTTCAGTATGCCATGACGAAGGGACGAAGCAGGTCCCAAAACGCGTAGCCGTGATCTCCATACGTGTATGTTCACCATCTTGCTGGAATGCTGTGAATTTTAAATGGATAAATAAAAGCTATATTTTACTTACCTGGTGACGCTGGATCCTTTCACTACTATGGTCTATTATTTTACCTTAACTCCACTTGCTATACTCTAGTTTTGAAGAGACTCCAGAAAAGTGACTTGTGGTTGGCAAAACACAAAAATTTTAGGTTCATCTCAAAACCATTCCATTACAAAATGGTTTGCTCATCTCTATTGATGACCATTAATATCCAGGCTTGGAGGATCCATTTCATTGATACGATTCTTTGGTAACGTAAGATGATTATTTTACCTGTTTGAATTGAAGTCCGATTCTTCTTCAAATTGACACATTACTTCCCTCATTCACCTATTTTGTATATGGGGTTATAGATTGTAATCTCATTTAGCTAATTTAAGAGCTTCTTTGGGTAGGTAGTCACCAACATTGCATTCAAATGGATAAAACCATTCCTTGCTTCCCCTTTTCTCAACATGGTACATTTTCCTGCTCATAGACTAAAGATTCCTGTTTTCTGAACTTTAGCTCACAATTATTTTCTGTGATAATAGCATGTGCCCAGACAGAGGCATATCCAGTGCCGCACCTCCCATGAGGCGACCTGAAGCGAGCGCTTCAGGCGGCACTATGCCAGGGCCTCAGGGAGGGCGGCATTTTTGCTAACCTAAGCCAGTCCAGGACAAGCTGTCCTGGACTGGCTTAGCACGGAGTGGTGGTTTGGGGAGGCCACTGGAGCAGCGCTGCTCCAGCAGCCTCCCCTCACGCTCAGGCAGAGCGCAGGCAGTCTCCGGGCCTGCTCTCTGCTGGCGAACGACGCTAAGCCCCGCCCCCTTTCGAGGTGTCACGCCCCCTCCGCTAAGCCGCACCCCCTCTCCACCCCCTCCTCCGGCGGGGGGGGGCGGCTTTCTGCACTTCGCTTGGGCGGCGAAAGAAGCAGGTTCACCCCTGGGCATATCCAAAACTTCCTGTCCCCAAATAAAAGTCTTGCGTAGGGACCCCAACCTACTTTACCATGTGCAAGTTAATAATACTGTAGTAAAGGGGCCAAGCGGGGTGTAAATGCTATCTGGGAATCTTAGTACATATTGTATAGTTATTGTTATAGTTAATGTTCATGTTTTGAGTTAAAGTGATTCTTCCTTTTCCTCATAATAAAACTAGGTTCACATTTGCTTTGGAGGGTTTACTAAGACAACCCATTGCAGATTCCATCGAAAATCACAACAGAAAATGTCCTACGTACAGAATTTTTGTCAACAAGATGATAAGCATAATAAATAACAGAATTAAAGGGGTTTTCTGAACAAAAATCTTTTAAAAAAAGTTGTTTAGTGTTATTAATGGGTTAATAAGTGCACCCAAATACCTTTATCAGTGTTTTGACTGATTTCAGGGTTTCTCTGAGAGCTCCTGGCATCTTCTGCATTTGTTTATATGGGTAGCTTCCTGTTCTTTTCTCCTACAATTACCACGATAACTTATACTTCACAAAGATCTGACTAACAATAGCTCCCCCTCCCTCTTTCACTGCCTCACACCCCCTCCCAGAGTCCCAAACTAGCCCACCCACTACTATCAGCTCTTCCCACCTTACTAACTCAACCCACCCCCACCCCCATTTTACTTACTTGGTTTCCTGTCTGGGTCTTTTGGGCATGGGCAATTACTTCCTTCTGTGTGGCCAAATCCTCCTTCTCTAAACGTCTTCCGACACCTGCACAATAAAGCTGGAATGCCAGAATACAGTGTAGCCCGCACTATGGCTTTACTGTGCAAGCCTGGGAACAATCAGAAGATCCAGCCCCCCACAAGGAAGTCTCATACCCAGAAGATCTGGGCAGGAAGACAGGTAAATATGATGTGGTGGAAAAGGGGTAAATATTGGTGATGTTCCGATTTTGGAAACCAGGAAATTGAATGTCACTGATAAATATCAAATTGTTACATGACCGCCCTGACAATCTAGGTAAATATACATTTTTTTGTAAACTTAGTTAGAAAGAAGGCGGGGAAAGGTTTTTAGCTTAGTGTAGAAATATAATTTTATCCCGGACAACCCTCTAATGAGCTCCATAGGGATCCATGTGTGTCCCTAATATGGTGGATTTTTCTCTATCTGGATATTAGTTTTTTTGCTCCTATAACTGAACAGAAAAACAAAACTCTGATCAAAGATGGGAACATCGTCTTATGTGCACACTCCAGCTATTATAGCATTCATGCTAACCTTTAGTATGTAGAGTTAAATATAACCAATTTAATGTAAAGCAAGTCTATGCTAACCATATTGTATAAGGACTGGGGCAGACAGCAGTCAATTGAGAGCGCTTGATCTGTATTTCTTGACCTGTATTCTAATGACATTAATAACTTGGCTTAGCCTTGTCTTTCACACTGTCTTTAGGCATCTGTGTAACGAGTGCTACACAACACCCTTTGGGCATATTACACATACACATACCATATGTTACGTATCTGTGTTTGGAATGAAAGAAGCATAAGTGCAATGTGAATAGTGTCCATAATGGCAGCCTACACTTATCTGTTGAATATATCTAGTCTACCTACTGTGAGTCGCCAAACAACACAAAGAATCATACAACAAAGGAAGTTTGCCAGCACATTTTGACGGATGGGAAATGTCAAGGCAGGCTGAAGTAGCCTATTCATTTCAAAATACAAATAAGAGGTTGTCTGAGATTGCATTTATGGCTACAAAAATATGTGATTTTCCAAGTGTTCATTGTAAGTACTCTGTGTATCGTTCACAGTACTGGGGTTTGACAGGAAATAATGGCAGGAAATAAGGATCTTTAACATCTGTCGAAGCAGAGCGGATTAGAAAGGACAGGGGCACTGGTGGGAAGTTTGCTGGAACATCTAGTCTGATTCCAAAATGTCATTTGTGGTGTCATTATACAAGTCAATCTATCTGTAGGACAGTAATCACATTTCCACACTGGAATTAGGAGTATAAATCCTATTGTGCATAGCTGCTGTATACTCTTCACACCACATACAAACAAGACCGACTCAAGTAAATATCAGTCAATGGCTCTGTTTGTTTTTTTTACTCATTTAGGATGCAAATTGGTTGGATATTGGCAATAATCACAGCTTTGTTTGCTTGTTAAATGTCATTGTACTATTTGCTCTCCTAATTTGTTTGTTATGTGAGATGTGTTTTATGTAGACTGGAGCCCAGGATTCAGCTTCATGTATTAGGGTCTCTCTACGGGCCCTTGTGTAGACAATAGAGCCACACATTAAAGTCTCCAATCAAAACATGAACATCCTAAAAAAATTCCAATTTAACATCATATCCCTCCTGCCAGTCTCCACGTCACATCTCCACACGCTTCATACTGGAGAGATGGTGATGTTTGATGTATCCATCAAAATAATTGTTTTATTTGACTTTGGACATTAGTCAAGGAAAAAGCATCACTGATGGCCCCAAAGCTCCCTCTTCTTAGCTTCTTAGAACATTTCAGCAGGGGTGGGACTGGCTGTCTTAGCGCTCAAAGCTCAGGTCATTGCATATGGCAGACAAAGTAACATCAAGTGTATGTGTGCGTTCATGTCTTTAGTTTTTTACAAATTCCATACATAATAATGCAGAACTAAGTGCTAAGGAAGTGGTTATTGGAGCTCTGCCCATGTAGCGTATCACTAACAGCTGCTTGGACACAATACCAAAGAGCAAATTTTTTCTTACAAGTAAATACAGCTGTACCTCCTAACTGTGCTATTTCATGGTGCCTTAGACATGAACCCACCATCACACTCCATACCCTGCACATGAGTGTAACATGTAGCCGGATCTATATAAAATAGCTCAACTTTCTAATTTTAGCAGCTGCGGTCCTTTGGGATATTCTGAGTTGCATGCCATTCACAGTACTCCCATGGACAGATGCTGTTGCTTAAAGATTAGAGATGAGCGAACACTAAAATGTTCGAGGTTCGAAATTCGATTCGAACAGCCGCTCACTGTTCGAGTGTTCGAATGGGTTTCGAACCCCATTATAGTCTATGGGGAACATAAACTCGTTAAGGGGGAAACCCAAATTCGTGTCTGGAGGGTCACCAAGTCCACTATGACACCCCAGGAAATGATACCAACACCCTGGAATGACACTGGGACAGCAGGGGAAGCATGTCTGGGGGCATAAAAGTCACTTTATTTCATGGAAATCCCTGTCAGTTTGCGATTTTCGCAAGCTAACTTTTCCCCATAGAAATGCATTGGCCAGTGCTGATTGGCCAGAGTACGGAACTCGACCAATCAGCGCTGGCTCTGCTGGAGGAGGCGGAGTCTAAGATCGCTCCACACCAGTCTCCATTCAGGTCCGACCTTAGACTCCGCCTCCTCCGGCAGAGCCAGCGCTGATTGGCCGAAGGCTGGCCAATGCATTCCTATGCGAATGCAGAGACTTAGCAGTGCTGAGTCAGTTTTGCTCAACTACACATCTGATGCACACTCGGCACTGCTACATCAGATGTAGCAATCTGATGTAGCAGAGCCGAGGGTGCACTAGAACCCCTGTGCAAACTCAGTTCACGCTAATAGAATGCATTGGCCAGCGCTGATTGGCCAATGCATTCTATTAGCCCGATGAAGTAGAGCTGAATGTGTGTGCTAAGCACACACATTCAGCACTGCTTCATCACGCCAATACAATGCATTAGCCAGTGCTGATTGGCCAGAGTATGGAATTCGGCCAATCAGCGCTGGCCAATGCATTCTATTAGCCCGATGAAGTAGAGCTGAATGTGTGTGCTAAGCACACACATTCAGCACTGCTTCATCACGCCAATACAATGCATTAGCCAGTGCTGATTGGCCAGAGTACGGAATTCGGCCAATCAGCGCTGGCTCTGCTGGAGGAGGCGGAGTCTAAGATCGCTCCACACCAGTCTCCATTCAGGTCCGACCTTAGACTCCGCCTCCTCCGGCAGAGCCAGCGCTGATTGGCCGAAGGCTGGCCAATGCATTCCTATGCGAATGCAGACTTAGCAGTGCTGAGTCAGTTTTGCTCAACTACACATCTGATGCACACTCGGCACTGCTACATCAGATGTAGCAATCTGATGTAGCGGAGCCGAGGGTGCACTAGAACCCCTGTGCAAACTCAGTTCACGCTAATAGAATGCATTGGCCAGCGCTGATTGGCCAATGCATTCTATTAGCCCGATGAAGTAGAGCTGAATGTGTGTGCTTAGCACACACATTCAGCACTGCTTCATCACGCCAATACAATGCATTAGCCAGTGCTGATTGGCCAGAGTACGGAATTCGGCCAATCAGCGCTGGCTCTGCTGGAGGAGGCGGAGTCTAAGGTCGGACCTGAATGGAGACTGGTGTGGAGCGATCTTAGACTCCGCCTCCTCCAGCAGAGCCAGCGCTGATTGGCCGAATTCCGTACTCTGGCCAATCAGCACTGGCTAATGCATTGTATTGGCGTGATGAAGCAGTGCTGAATGTGTGTGCTTAGCACACACATTCAGCTCTACTTCATCGGGCTAATAGAATGCATTGGCCAGCGCTGATTGGCCGAATTCCGTACTCTGGCCAATCAGCACTGGCTAATGCATTGTATTGGCGTGATGAAGCAGTGCTGAATGTGTGTGCTTAGCACACACATTCAGCTCTACTTCATCGGGCTAATAGAATGCATTGGCCAGCGCTGATTGGCCGAATTCCGTACTCTGGCCAATCAGTGCTGGCCAATGCATTCTATTAGCTTGATGAAGCAGAGTGTGCACAAGGGTTCAAGCGCACCCTCGGCTCTGATGTAGCAGAGCCGAGGCTGCACAAGGGTTCAAGCGCACCCTCGGCTCTGATGTAGGAGAGCCGAGGGTGCACTTGAACCCTTGTGCACCCTCAGCTCTGCTACATCAGAGCCGAGGGTGCGCTTGAACCCTTGTGCACACTCTGCTTCATCAAGCTAATAGAATGCATTGGCCAGCGCTGATTGGCCAATGTATTCTATTAGCCTGATGAAGTAGAGCTGAATGTGTGTGCTAAGCACATACATTCAGCTCTACTTCATCGGGCTAATAGAATGCATTGGCCAGCGCTGATTGGCCAGAGTACGGAACTCGACCAATCAGCGCTGGCTCTGCTGGAGGAGGCGGAGTCTAAGATCGCTCCACACCAGTCTCCATTCAGGTCCGACCTTAGACTCCGCCTCCTCCAGCAGAGCCAGCGCTGATTGGCCGAATTCCGTACTCTGGCCAATCAGCACTGGCTAATGCATTGTATTGGCGTGATGAAGCAGTGCTGAATGTGTGTGCTTAGCACACACATTCAGCTCTACTTCATCGGGCTAATAGAATGCATTGGCCAATCAGCGCTGGCCAATGCATTCTATTAGCGTGAACTGAGTTTGCACAGGGGTTCTAGTGCACCCTCGGCTCTGCTACATCAGATTGCTACATCTGATGTAGCAGTGCCGAGTGTGCATCAGATGTGTAGTTGAGCAAAACTGACTCAGCACTGCTAAGTCTCTGCATTCGCATAGGAATGCATTGGCCAGCCTTCGGCCAATCAGCGCTGGCTCTGCCGGAGGAGGCGGAGTCTAAGGTCGGACCTGAATGGAGACTGGTGTGGAGCGATCTTAGACTCCGCCTCCTCCAGCAGAGCCAGCGCTGATTGGTCGAGTTCCGTACTCTGGCCAATCAGCGCTGGCCAATGCATTCTATTAGCCCGATGAAGTAGAGCTGAATGTGTGTGCTTAGCACACACATTCAGCTCTACTTCATCAGGCTAATAGAATACATTGGCCAATCAGCGCTGGCCAATGCATTCTATTAGCTTGATGAAGCAGAGTGTGCACAAGGGTTCAAGCGCACCCTCGGCTCTGATGTAGCAGAGCTGAGGGTGCACAAGGGTTCAAGTGCACCCTCAGCTCTCCTACATCAGAGCCGAGGGTGCGCTTGAACCCTTGTGCAGCCTCGGCTCTGCTACATCAGAGCCGAGGGTGCGCTTGAACCCTTGTGCACACTCTGCTTCATCAAGCTAATAGAGTGCATTGGCCAGCGCTGATTGGCCAGAGTACGGAATTCGGCCAATCAGCGCTGGCCAATGCATCCCTATGGGAAAAAGTTTATCTCACAAAAATCATAATTACACACCCGATAGAGCCCCAAAAAGTTATTTTTAATAACATTCCCCCCTAAATAAAGGTTATCCCTAGCTATCCCTGCCTGTACAGCTATCCCTGTCTCATAGTCACAAAGTTCACATTCTCATATGACCCGGATTTGAAATCCACTATTCGTCTAAAATGGAGGTCACCTGATTTCGGCAGCCAATGACTTTTTCCAATTTTTTTCAATGCCCCCAGTGTCGTAGTTCCTGTCCCACCTCCCCTGCGCTGTTATTGGTGCAAAAAAGGCGCCAGGGAAGGTGGGAGGGGAATCGAATTTTGGCGCACTTTACCACGTGGTGTTCGATTCGATTCGAACATGGCGAACACCCTGATATCCGATCGAACATGTGTTCGATAGAACACTGTTCGCTCATCTCTATTAAAGATCAGAAAGCCACACTGCAAAAATCTCCAAGT
The DNA here is from genome assembly GCF_031893055.1 of Leptodactylus fuscus. Classification (NCBI taxonomy): domain Eukaryota; kingdom Metazoa; phylum Chordata; class Amphibia; order Anura; family Leptodactylidae; genus Leptodactylus; species Leptodactylus fuscus. The sequence continues at coordinate 55,898,337 of NC_134269.1, forward strand.
ACCTATAGGAGTAGGTCCTAAATGGTGGCCCTACTGGTCACAGTGGCTTTTGGCACCAATTCCTCTTACAGTGTTGGCCAAAAGTATTGGCAAATCTGTCAGATAATACTCAGTTTCTTCCAGAAAATGATTGCAAGCACAAACTCTTTGGTATTAATATCTTCATTTATTTTACTTGCAATGAAAAAACACAAAAGAGAATGAAAAAAAAGTCAAATCATTGATCATTTTACACAAAACTCCAAAAATGGATCGGACAAAAGTATTGGCCCCCTCAGCCTAATACTTGGTAGCACAACCTTTAGACAAAATAACTGCGAACAACCGCTTCCGGTAACCATCAATGAGTTTCTTACAATGCTCTGCTGGAATTTTAGACCATTCTTCTTTGGCAAACTGCTCCAGGTCCCTGGGATGTGAAGGGTGCCTTCTAGAGATGAGCGAACAGTGTTCTATCGAACACATGTTCGATCGGATATCAGGGTGTTCGCCATGTTCGAATCGAATCGAACACCGCGTGGTAAAGTGCGCCAAAATTCGATTCCCCTCCCACCTTCCCTGGCGCCTTTTTTGCACCAATAACAGCGCAGGGGAGGTGGAACAGGAACTACGACACCGGGGGCATTGAAAAAAAATGGAAAAAGTCATTGGCTGCCGAAATCAGGTGACCTCCATTTTAGACGAATAGCGGATTTCAAATCCGGGTCATATGAGAATGTGAACTTTGTGACTATGAGACAGGGATAGCTGTACAGGCACGGATAGCTAGGGATAACCTTTATTTAGGGGGGAATGTTATTAAAAATAACTTTTTGGGGCTCTATCGGGTGTGTAATTGTGATTTTTGTGAGATAAACTTTTTCCCATAGGGATGCATTGGCCAGCGCTGATTGGCCGAATTCCGTACTTTGGCCAATCAGCGCTGGCTCTGCTGGAGGAGGCGGAGTCTAAGATCTCTCCACACCAGTCTCCATTCTGGTCCGACCTTAGACTCCGCCTCCTCCAGCAGAGCCAGCGCTGATTGGACGAATTCCGTACTCTGGCCAATCAGTGCTGGCCAATGCATTCTATTGGCGTGATGAAGCAGTGCTGAATGTGTGTGTTTAGCTCAACTACACCGGTGGAGTAGTTGAGCTAAGCACACAGATTCAGCTCTGCTTCAATCAGCGCTGGCCAATGCATTCTATTAGCTTGATGAAGCAGAGTGTGCACAAGGGTTCAAGCGCACCCTCGGCTCTGATGTAGCAGAGCCGAGGCTGCACAAGGGTTCAAGCGCACCCTCGGCTCTGATGTAGCAGAGCCGAGGGTGCACAAGGGTTCAAGTGCACCCTCGGCTCTGCTACATCAGAGCCGAGGGTGCGCTTGAACCCTTGTGCACACTCTGCTTCATCAAGCTAATAGAATTCATTGGCCAGCGCTGATTGAAGCAGAGCTGAATCTGTGTGCTTAGCTCAACTACTCCACCGGTGTAGTTGAGCTAAACACACACATTCAGCACTGCTTCATCACGCCAATAGAATGCATTGGCCAGCACTGATTGGCCAGAGTACGGAATTCGTCCAATCAGCACTGGCTCTGCTGGAGGAGGCGGAGTCTAAGGTCGGACCAGAATGGAGACTGGTGTGGAGCGATCTTAGACTCCGCCTCCTCCAGCAGAGCCAGCGCTGATTGGTCGAGATCGGTACTCTGGCCAATCAGCGCTGGCCAATGCATTCTATTAGCCCGATGAAGTAGAGCTGAATGTGTGTGCTTAGCACACACATTCAGCTCTACTTCATCGGGCTAATAGAATGCATTGGCCAATCAGCGCTGGCCAATGCATTCTATTAGCGTGAACTGAGTTTGCACAGGGGTTCTAGTGCACCCTCGGCTCTGCTACATCAGATTGCTACATCTGATGTAGCAGTGCCGAGTGTGCATCAGATGTGTAGTTGAGCAGAACTGGCTCAGCACTGCTAAGTCTCTGCATTCGCATAGGAATGCATTGGCCAGCCTTCGGCCAATCAGCGCTGGCTCTGCCGGAGGAGGCGGAGTCTAAGGTCGGACCTGAATGGAGACTGGTGTGGAGCGATCTTAGACTCCGCCTCCTCCAGCAGAGCCAGTGCTGTTTGGTCGAGTTCCGTACTCTGGCCAATCAGCACTGGCCAATGCATTTCTATGGGGAAAAGTTAGCTTGCGAAAATCGCAAACTGACAGGGATTTCCATGAAATAAAGTGAATTTTATGCCCCCAGACATGCTTCCCCTGCTGTCCCAGTGTCATTCCAGGGTGTTGGTATCATTTCCTGGGGTGTCATAGTGGACTAGGTGACCCTCCAGACACGGATTTGGGTTTCCCCCTTAACGAGTATATATTCCCCATAGACTATAATGGGGTTCGAAACCCATTCGAACACTCGAACAGTGAGCGGCTGTTCGAATCGAATTTCGAACCTCGAACATTTTAGTGTTCGCTCATCTCTAGTGCCTTCTCCAAATTGGCATTTTGAGATCTCTCCACAGGTGTTCTATGGGATTCAGGTCTGGACTCATTGCTGCCACATTAGAAGTCTCCAGTGCTTTCTCTCAAACCATTTTCTAGTGCTTTTTGAAGTGTGTTTTGGGTCATTGTCCTGCTGGAAGACCCATGACCTCTGAGGGAGACCCAGCTTTCTCACACTGGGCCCTACATTATGCTGCATTGTTGTTAGTCTTCAGACTTCATAATGCCATGCACACGGTCAAGCAGTCCAATGCCAGAGGCAGCAAAGCAACCCCAAAACATCAGGGAACCTCCGCCATGTTTGACTGTAGGGACCGTGTTCTTTTCTTTGAAGGCCTCTGTTTTTTCCCTGTAAACTCTATGTTGATGCCTTTTCACAAAAAGCTCTACTTTTGTCTCATCTGACCAGAGAACGTTCTTCCAAAACGTTTTTGCCTTTCTCAGGTAAGTTTTGGCAAACTCCAGCCTGGCTTTTTTATGTCTTTGGGTAAGAAGTGGGGTCTTCCCGGGTATCCTACCATACAGTCCCTTTTCATTCAGACGCCGACGGATAGTATGGGTTGACAGGGCAGCTTGAACTTGTTTGGATGTTAGTCGAGGTTCTTTATCCACCATCCGTACAATCTTGCGTTGAAATCTCTTGTCAATTTTTCTTTTCCGTCCACATCTAGGGAGGTTAGCCACAGTGCCATGGGCTTTAAACTTCTTGATTACACTGCGCACGGTAGACACAGGAACATTCAGCTCTTTGGAGATGGACTTGTGGCTTGAGATTGCTCATGCTTCCTCACAATTTTGCTTCTCAAGTCCTCAGACAGTTCTTTGATCTTCTTTCTTTTCTCCATGCTCAATGTGGTACACACAAGGACACAGGACAGAGGTTGAGTCAACTTTAATCCATTTCAACTGGCTGCAAGTGTGATTTAGTTATTGCCACCACCTGTTAGGTGCCTCAGGTTAGAAACAGGTGCTGTTATTTACACAAATTAGAGAAGCATCACATGATTTTTCAAACCGTGCCAATACTTTTGTCCACCCCCTTTTTTATGTTTGCTGTGGAATTATATCCAATTTGGCTTTTTGACAATTTTTTTTGTGGTTTTCCATTGAAGACAAATTAAATGAAGATAATAATACCAAAGAATTTGTACTTGCAATCATTTTCTGGAAGAAAATGAGTATTATCTGACAGAATTGCAGGGGTGCCAATACTTTTGGCCAACACTGTAGCTAAGGTCAGCCTTAAATAGGGAGTAACTCACTGACTAAAGGTTGGACTCCCAAACTCCTCTCACCTTCTAGAAATCCGAAGCAGAAGCCACTCCTGTCTGCACAATTAATTAACTCCTGAATGTCCAGCATAAAGCTGTGAAGTGCAAATAGCTAGCAATAAACAGTCTAAAACTATGCACAACATATTATGTATCAATAAAGCAGCAAAGTCTACTTATGTAGATCTCTCCTACCACAGGGCCACATTCATAGGACTTACAGGAATCATTTGCTAATATAGAGTATAATTATAGTTACCGACAATAATTTACAAGAAAATTGACATTCTGAGCAGATACATGCCCTTCTTCTTCATAATGATAATAATACTTTATAATAAATCATGTGATAACTCTGTCTAAAATGATATGTTTTGAGGACAGGTTTGAATATCCAGTATTTGGTTGTCCAGTGTAGAACATTCCAGAGAACTGGTGCAACTCAAGAGAAGTCTTGGAGAAGGGACTGGTAGATTTGGACTATTGAGGATGTTACTCTTAGATCAATGGCAGAATTTAGTACATGCATATGGCAGTAGTCAGAGATGAGGGAGGAGATGTAGGAAGGTGCAGTAGTGTGAAGGGCTGTGTAGATGAGAATGTTAAGTTTAAATTGTACTCTGTAGTAGATGGGCAGCTAGCGCAGTGACTGTGCAAAATGACCCTGGTTTCTTCAGGGTAGATCTGGCAACAAAATGGCAAAACCGCACCCATGGACATTGATGGGACCATGCTGCAACTCTATATGTCATACAGAATACATAGGGGGATTATTTATCATAACTTATGTCACTTAGATCATAAAAGTCAAATGCACTTTGCTACAAAATTTGTCTCAGATGGTATTTTTATGCTGCCCTCAGCAGTTTCCTGAAATAGGTTTGATGGCGGGAAATAGGCAGGTCATTAGCTCATCAGATTTTCATCATTGTTGCATAAAATATATGCCAACTATGAACCCCATAGAATACAGTGGAAGTGCAATGCCTACTGGAAAATGCACCAAATTTATGTGGAGGCATGTACTTTATCAAAAACTTGGCTTATGCTATGGTGGTATAGGGATAAATACTCACCCCTTCTGTAATCTAATATTTCTTATTACTTTTTTAGAAAAAACGATCCATTGAATGCTGTAAAATGGCGATGCCTTTGCCATTATGAGTTACTCTGTATTATAATACCATAGTGCGTCACCATATTTACGCCTGCAGTCCAGAGCCACCAGTTGTCTTGTGATCTACCCAAATAAGCAATAAGTGGTAATATCAGGACGCGGTATGTTTTTGAATTTCCACTTACCCTCTGGTTATTTTCTCTAATTTTTTGTTTTTATACCGGAGTAAAATCTATATAAAAGTCATGTTTTGCATCCTACAACTTCTGTGACTAAATCCAAAGTTTAATTAGAAAACCCTATCCAGCTTTATACCTTACAGCAATCTTTTACCGGAATAAAAAAAAATATTAATTTCGAAGCAAGTTCAAAGCCAGATTTTTATGCATTTCATCCATTCTCTGGAAAGATCTCTAAACAATGCGCTGCTGATTTCCTCATATAAATAATTGAAAAAACCACTATGCTTTTCCTAACAATAAGAGTGAGAAAATAGCGAAAGGGAAAAAAGCGTGCAGCATTGCATCTTAAACTCTATTTACAAATTTACATTGGCAGGCCCCCAGACTGCCAATAGGAAATGATCTTGCATACCTAATTTGCTCTTTTGTTATGACGGGGCTTAGGTTAGTTAATTTCAATTTTCGATTTCAAAAGCTATCAAACATGGCTCAGATGAGAAATCAATTTTTCTCAGCTGCTTGTGTTGTCGTGATGGGAAGGCATGTTATTGGCTGGAGGTCAGTCATGTGACACTAGGAAAGATTAGTTCACCAGACCTCGTGTTGCTACCACCTCAATTACTGGATGCCTCTTGTAATTTAGCTTTATAACACCTAATTTCAAGACAGAACTCATATTTAATTCATGAAAGCTTCCACAAGAGTAATTGTGAAATAAATTGCCATAGAAAATATCCATTTGTGACTCATTGTAATTTTGTATGCTGGTGGCATGCTATTTGTTCTACTTGCTTAACACTTCACAATGAACATTTTCATAAGGAAGGTCTCAGACTCCTAATGAATTAACATGTTTTCAATATTCGTTGTAGCAAGAAAGTATTTTACCCCTTTTTTATCTGAGACTTCTGTCCGATCTTGTCGGAATCCTGGGCTGTGTCATTTACTACTAAATCGTGTTTTGTGGCTGATAATTAAGACAATGTATTATTTCATGTAACATGCCTCGAAATTTCATAGAGGATCTCCTTCCGGTATGACATTAAAAATAAAAATATGCAGCCAACCGTGTTAGTTTAATGTGTTGGTTTTTCAGGGAATGGATGTCCTTTTTGGTGCCCCTTTCTAGTAATTAGGCTGCGTTCACATTACCGTCGCTGTCCACCCTGGGTTTCCATCCTAAACTCCGGGGAAACTGGACAGGGGACAGCATGCCAGCGGTCAGCAGTTTAAAGCCCATCCATTTGAATGGGTTTTTAAAGGTGATCGCCGATGTCCGTATGCAGCTTCTCTACCTGGAAACCTTTTTTTTTTTTTTTTTTTTTTAACACAGACACAAAGTCCTGCCTGTATGATTTTGTGTCCCTGCCAAAAAAACGGTTACCAGGCTGAGGCAGGGCCGCACCTCTAATGAGGTGAGGTGAGGCAGAGGCCTCAGGCAGCACTTTCGAGGGAGCGGCAGCCAGGGCAATTTGATTATTTATTTTTATTCTAAACTAGCGCAGGAGAGGGCTGCCCCAAAAGAAAACCGAGCAGCCCTCTCCGTGCTAGTTTAAACCTCTGCGGCTCTCCTGACCGGTCTCTGCAGTCACAGCCGTATCCACCGTCTTCCCCTCCTTCTGAGGCTCCAGTTCCGTTACCTCTCCGCTTCTCCTGTACCATATCACAGCACCAGAACTGGCCACATAATGCAGCATTATCCGGACACTTGCTTCCTTGGATGGGACTGCGCTGCTGAGCCACTGCCTCTTGCAACTAGGGCACGCACTTGGTAAAGAAGCCAGACCCATACAAGGAAAGCAAGTGTCCGGTTCAGTCCGCGGACCTCCACTTTGCAGGTACTGTAAAATGCTGCATTTTTTGCTGCAGTGTTTTTGCTTTGCCAAAACGTCGCATTTTCGCAATGTGGGGCCCTGGCCTTAAAGAGGACCTTTCATCACCTGGGGCACATGTGGTTTTACATACTGTTAGAAAGCCGACAGTGCGCTGAATTCAGAGCACTGTCTGCTTTCCCGTTCTGTGCCCCCGGTGAAGAGCTATCGGTGTTCTCCTCACTCTCAGAACCTGAAGAGATTCTGCCTTTATTAATTCTCCTCTGCCTTCACTGGCTTTAAAGGGGTTTTCAGGTGCCTTCCTTTCTCCTCTCCCCAGTACTTCCTAGTCTTTCCATCACATTTCTCCTGTGAGTAATGTATATGTGTATATGTGTTTAATATGTAATAATGTATACCATGTTTAGCATGGTGGTCCCCAACCACCAGTCCGTGGACCAGGACTGAGCTGTTTTTTTTGGGGGGGATGGCCTCAGTCTTAGTTGGATACTTCGTGCTAGGCCACGTTCCTATGGTAATGTCTAAACTACCAGGTAGCGCAACATCCTGTAGCTGCTGAGGACACTGCGCTACCCGATAGTTTACATGTTACCATAGCAACGTGGCCTAACGTGAAGTATACAGCCTAACTGTCTAGCAATTCGCCATGTCCACTCAGATGCTCATGTCATGCCCATCTGCCCCACAGAGCATCCTGGCGAAGTGCCTTCCCATCCACACGGTGGAACCCGCCTATAACCCTGCTCCCATACGACCAAAGCCTTGCCTCTGCCGGGCCTTGAAAAATGGCCTTGCTTGAAGTCAGTCCCTGGTGCAAAAAAGGTTAAGGACCCACTGGTTTAATATATCAGTACTATTTATGAGAATGGTATAGCTGAATTATTTATGTGCAGCATATATGTAGTGCAGTGTACATGTATGGTACAGCAAAAGCATTTATGTGTATGATATAGTCGTGTTTTTGTGTATGGTGGCACCATTTTTGTAAAGAAATGCATTACTATTTATGAGTGGGCAGTATAGGTTGAAAACCAGAGACAACATCTGCAAGGAGTATGTATGTTCTCCAAGTATTTGTGTGGTTTTCCTCTGGGTACTCCGGTTTTCTCCCATTCTCCATAGACATACTGGTAGAAAACTTAATATATAAGCTCCATATGGGACAGTGACCAACAATGTAAAGTGCTGCAGAATATGTTGCCGCTACAGAAGTAAGAGAGATAAATAAAATGTGTACTATATAGCGATACAAGTCCTGTATAGCAGAACTATTGATATGTAAAAAATAGAATATGTAAATAAGATTCATAATACTTTAAAATTATATATTATAATTTAATATTTTAATATTATATTATAATTGTATGCTAAATTAGCATTTTAATACTTCATACTAGTGTGAATTTTTCTGGTGCAACAAGATATGCTTTCAATTGGCATCATTTTGGGGGAGCATATAATGTTTTTAGAGATGAGCGAACAGTAAAATGTTCGATATTCGATATTCGTTTCGAGTAGCCTCTTAATATTCGACTACTCGAATCGAATATCGAACCCTATTATAGTCTATGGGGGGAAAATGCTCGTTTCAGGGGTAGGCAACGTTCGATCAAATTATACTTACCAAGTCCACAAGTGAGGGTCGGGCTGGATCCTCCAAGCAGTCTTCTCCTTGCAGCGTCCCCGCGGCGTCTTCAGGCTCTTCATTCACTCTGCCAGGCATCGGGTTTGGGCAGAGCCAACTGCGCATGCCCGCACTACAAGCATTCGGCCAATCAATGCTGGTTCTGCATCGAACTTTTACATTCGAATAGCGAGTATGAGTATTTTGAATACCGTAGTATTCGATCGAATACCTACTCGATCGAGTACTACTCGCTCATCTCTAAATGTTTTCATTAGCATCAAATAACTTTTTGGTGGGTCCATGGGAAAAAGGATGACATGACGACTTTGGGGGTTTATTACAAATTCAGCAATATCATGTTTAGACCGGTTCTATTGTGTTTTACCGCTTTTACTAAATAAAACACCATTTCCTAAATGTCTGGGGACACTGTATTCTGACATCGGTAACTCTTTACTGTTTTGTTGCTAAAGATATGTGATGGCTCTTTTTTAACAGCATAGGTTGTAGTTTTTATTGATATTAATTTTTGGCACGTACATTTTGGTATGAACATTTACCATTCTGGTGGGGTGGTGGTGACCAAAACACATTAATTTGCGCATTGTAGTATTTTTTTTTATAGCCTGCACCATTCAGGATAAACATTATTTTTTGATAGTGTAAACCTATATGCCCTCATGGATACTGAGTATATTTGTTACTTTATTTGTTTATATTATGTATTTTTTTATTTTATAGGATTAAAAAATATATATATATATATATATATATATATATATATATATATATATATATTATTCATAGATTCTTTTAAACTTTACTTTTTTTTTTTTTAACTTTTTTTGCCCGTCCTAAGAAGGGTCTAGATTCTGGGATCTTTTGATCCTAAGTTCAATGTACTGCTTAGGGAACCTATGTGCAATAGGGAACGGCAAGCAAGAGTCCATTGATTGGCCTCCTGGCTGCCATGACAAGTGTTATTGATCTAGGCATCTAATGGGTTAAGGAAGAGTACTTTCCGACTATGTAATACAGCCTAGACCAGTATGTACTACATAGTATGGCATAGAGCAGGAAAGAGTTCAAATGATCTTACCAGGACAGGTCAAAGATTCCTAAAAATGTATATTTTTTTAAATATATTTTTATTTATGTTTTGTCACCCATTATGGAGTAACAGCATATACACCATTCCATCTATTTCCATTAAAATGGCGGAGGTATTTGTGATGATCCCAATGAATGGCACAGTGTGCCTACTGCCCTATCACTTCTCCATTTAGAGTGGGGGACAAAACGCCGCTGTTCTCCATATCATTGTAGTTCTGAGCAGTCAGACCCCCACCAATCTGCAAGTTATCATACCCATTTTATCAAGTTAAACCCTATGCATAGGATAGGCAATATGTAGCAGATTAGAGGGGGTCTGACTACTCAGTGGAAGTGCCAGAGATAACCAAATACTGTACTTTGGCCATCCATTGCCGTGTATAGGCTGTTTGACCACAGTTCCATTTAAAATGGAGGACAAAATTCTCCTACCCCCCAGACTTCCACTGATCTACATAGGGGATAACTTGATAAGATAGGAAGCCCCTTTAATATTCCACATTATAGATGAATTTTGCCTGTATTCTATCCCTCACAATTACACGTTTTATTGGAGAAAGAAAGGAAAGAAAAAGAAAAACATGAGGGGAAAAAATACTTGCATTGTGTTCTTGGTAACCAATCTTTGGAAACCAAAGCCAAGGTCACAAATATGTGTCTATAAATGATATTTTTGCGATAAAGAGGGGCTGGGAGTGTTGGCCACTAAATGCTGTGTAATTTCTGTAATATTTTAAATAAAGCTCTTCTTCACACGCATTGACATTTCATTAGGCTGGTAGAATACACTGTAGACTCCCTTTGCAAAGTAATTTTTTTCCCGCTTCGCCGATAGGTGCTCTGTCCCCTTCCAGGCTGTTTCTATGGTGACAAAATGGGTGAGGCCCTCACAAACTGCCACACTCAGCTGTCATCCTTTCATCCTAAAAGCCTTATAATTGCTTTTATTTGCATACGACAATTAGGCAGGATGGCTCACAGGGGGAGAACGAACCTTTCTCTCCTTAAGTACGCACAACAGCAGCCTGTAATTTTTTAAAAGATACTCTCTATGTGGCGGGGCAGAAAAATGGAGCATTGAGGCCTTTCATCTGATTGTAAGCCATTGACAAAAGAAAACATCCTTTCTCGAAATACAATAGAGATGCCCATTTCACGTGAACCCGTAAATATGTGGGCTATTTGCTCTCATTACCAAGCTGAACTCCCCATAAGCTTCATGTCTATATTAGAAATGATGAAATTCATATAAAGTACTGGAGTTAATCAGTTAAATCTAAGTCTTTGAAGTAGAGCAGCCCCCTCCTCGTAAGCTTCTTATACTATCAATGATTCTGTCTCAATCATACTTTATGAACAATACAAAGACATAGGCGGCACCATCTACTTTATATACCCGGAATGTTACCCTAAACACCTTAAAGATGCTCCAACTTTTGCAAAGATTAAAAACAAGGACGATTAAGGAAAAAGTAGAAACTAGTTGTGCCCTGTTTTGTCATTCTGAAGGGAATGAAAGGGAAAACATCCTAATTACAATAGACTGATTAATCTATCCACTGGCTTCACCCTGTCAAGTGTCATGCAATTAGTGTGAAACTCCTGATTTCCAGGGAGAGGCCACGTTCTCACTCCGGAAAGTGTGAATGCCTCGCTAATTACCTTGGGCTTCTGATCTCACATTTAGGATCACAAACTCTTCCCCCCAAAAAAGTGCATTTTGGTCATATTCATGGGATATGGAATAAAGGAATCACCCTATTTTACACATGCAAATTTTGGTGACGTTGGAATTGGATGGAGTTTATGATAAAATAATCACTGCCTTCCTAGCTACCTGCCACTTCCTCACCAATTTTGGTAGATTCAGGAAATTTGGAAATTAGATTTAGTAGATTCAGCTTATAAGTAGAACATAGAAACAAAATGTGGAAGTGGAACACCACCAGCAGCTTCAGTTCTCTGTATCCTTTAATAGGTGCCCCATCACTGATTCCAATGAATCTCTAGCCCCTGTTCCTCTGAAGATCAGCGAAGTTAGTTTCAGTGACTATAGACTCTTTAATGTCAAGTGGGCGGTATCAGGAAAGGGGGCGTAACTCAAAGCTCCAGTCCAAAGCAGACATTGTAAGAGTGCAGAAACATACCCTCTTACCTGCACATGCCTGATACCACCCAATTGACATTAGAGAGTCTAATTGACATATCAAGCACCAAAACTAACTGCACTGATTGTTTGGGAATGGTGGGGGCTACAGGAAAAAAATCTACGGTTCGTTTCAGTAATTCAATTAAAGACTAGCCTTAGTTTTATTTCTATTTAATTATAGGAATTCCAGGATTACTCATTTAAAAATTCAAATACCTGTAGGAGATGTCGCTGCTGATACTTTATAATCATGCTACCCTTGCAGCAATGGAAATACCAGCTACATGCACTGACCTGATGATGAGTTTCTGTTGGGTCTGTGATCTTATACAGCAGCTAGTATGACCAGGCTGAGCTGCAGTGTAAAGCACTGAGGTGCATTTCTAGTATAGTGTCTGTAACAAAATATATTTTTAATTTAAAGAGACCCTGAGGTATCAAAAATGCTGTTCTGCCTATAGGTTGCATTTCAAAGAGCAAGAGATGTTGAGAAGATTGATATATGGTTTCTGTTTGTGAAATATTTAGTATAACTTGTCATTCATCCAATGAAATCTCTGATCTGTCTATGTTGAAAGTCAAGTAAATGGTTGCTATCAGTGACTGACAACCTCCCCTATATCACTATACATACAGAGATAGCTGTCAATCACTGATAAAACTGCCTACATGACTTCTCAACATAAAAAGAGAAGATACTTCAATGGATAAGTGACAAGTAAGGCCATGTTTACATCTGCAATGGAGTGGATTGTCAACTTGGTCCCTTGGGCTCTGTTTGCATTGGCCGTAGAATGGATCCGATGCAAGTATGAGCTTTTTCCCACAAACCTACACATCAATCTGTTCAACCCCTTTTGCTCTACAACATGCTGCCTGCAGATTGAACAGCATTTTTCATATGATAGGTTCCCTTTAAGACCTGAATTTCAAAAAAACAAGGGCCTAGATTTACTAATCGTAAGACAGTGTAAACGTAAAAAGTCTGTCTGAAACATACCAGATTTATCACCGTAGCTGATGCTAAATGATAATCCGGTGTATCTTTAGACTGTCTAGGCCACCTTTAACTTGATTTACTTTGAGCCAGAATTTTATTTTTGGCTCAGCATAGCTCATTTAAGCCACTCCCCTTTTATGGGAATCCACACCCACATGTCTAGCAAGTAAAATTTTTTTAGCCCAAACGAAATGTTCCAAAGATGAGCCAAATCTTTATTGTCTACTCATAACCACAATAGTAAATCTGGACCACTGTAGCTAAAATACATCCATTGGTTGCAAGTCTGTGTTTGTGAACTAGTGCAGCCAACAAAGCTGCCAACATTAATAGACTGGGGTACCCTATCCTCAACCAAGACTTTGTATAACGGCCCCACATGACTTACCATTTGTGAAACTCCCACTTCCACATGTTCATTCACCCCTCCAATCCCCTCTTACTACAGTCAGTGGGCATTATAATAATATCAACCTTAAAATATGTCCATCTTGAATTGCTCTTAAAGGGAGTGTTTCAGCATTCAATTGGTTATAAACCTAATATCAGTTCCTTGTAGAACTGAGGATGCACTGCATCGGCATCCCGTTATGGCTAGCCACGTGAAAAAAAAACAGGTGGAAAAGGAAGAGCAATTTCCTCTTCCTTTTCCACCATGTGAATGGGGACTTAGTTTTCTACTCTAGATTACAATATGATGTAAGTGAGTCTAACCCTCTCCCTCCCTTTGGTCATCAGAAATGGTTTAGTATGAAATATTTTTTCCCCCCTTTTTTGCCTAAACTTAGAGTGCATCTACTAGCCACGTAACCAGTGAGCACTGCTTGTTCAAAGAAAACCCGGGAGTCCTCTTGTTTTTTGCCCTGATTCTTTTTGTTAATACTTTATTGCTAGTTTTCATGAACTTATCCCATAAACTTCCAAAATCACTAACCTCTTGGTTATTCAATAGTATTCCACTCAACACAATGCAGTTATTCCACCTCTTGCAGCACAAAGACAACGGGAGATGTAAGTTTCCTCCTAACTAGAGCAACATCTTTAGAAGTAGAAGACTTTCTCCTGGGCTTAATAGTCACTTTTCCCTGCCAAGTCATTTTGAAGCCAATAGCATGCAATTATTACTAGACCGGCTGAAGATTCGTCATATGATACAAGGGCAATTGACATTTTTTTCTCTTGTAATCCTTACAGCTATTTCTTAATGAATAAGTGCTGCCGGGTATCTTTAGCACAGTGTTACACTTACTCCACTAAATGTGTGTGTTATGTCTTCCTCAGCTCCCTGAGTAAATGGAATGACTGGGGAGAGGGTACTTGTTTATGACATAATCGCTCCCCAAACCGAAAAGCAATAAGCAATTAGTTAGTGCAACATGTGCAGCTCATCAGAAAGGAGGAAGACAATGCGTATTTCCAATGTTTCACTTCACTTCGAAAAACGTATAATGACAACTAAAAATCTGTACTGTATGTACTTGGAAAATAGCCCCAAACCAGATTCTACAATGAGCTTATTCTGAAGAAATGCAAATTACACAAAAATCACCAGCTATTATCATTGTGAGAGGATCTCCTTACCACGCCAGATACAGCATACTGCTCAAGTGGCTTTTTTTTTTTTGTTGGTTGGCAGAGCAGATTGCTGAAATCTGTGTTCAGGAAAACTCATCAGAGATTCAGTGATGAGCCGAAGAAACTTTATTTTAGGGGAAGAAAAAACGAGCAAGTTTTATTTAGATTTTTTACAGTAGAAACAGAGAAGAAACTATAGTAGAAATTGGATTGAGGAAGGAGCAAAGAATTAAAGAGTTAGGGGAGGAGAGTAAGAAAGAAACCCCCAGTCCTGTAAATGGGAAAGGTAATGTGTCCTATTAAAACATCATGTTATAGAGCGGGAGAAGTTGAGTAGATTCATACATGGCTATGCAGCTACGTTGGATAAAATTCAGCAATTTTTTTTCAGATTATTGTTTCATTGACCGTTTCTACTCACTGAATAACTGGTGTCTATGTATGCCCCGTTATATGGCGAAGGCTGACAATTATTTACTCCTCAGCCTACAGTGAACAGAAATTCTACTGAACTAAAGAATTATACAGGTATATCAATCTGTTCAGCTCTTCCCACTCTATAACATGATGCCTGCAGATTGGATTGAGTTTTTAAAGGGGCTCTATCAGCAAAATCATGCTGATAGAGCCCCACATATGCGTGAATAACCCCCACCCCCCCACCCCACCCCCGTTTTAAAATAAAACCCTAAAAAAGAATGTTATCTACTTACGCATCGTGCACGCTGGGCGGGCATTCAGGGTGCGCCGTCTTCTTCATCCCCGCCTCTTCTTCCTCCGATGTCCTTGGGTCCCATTCTCCTCCGGCGCTCGCGAACTGACACTGAAATGGCCTGGGTGCCTGCGCAGTAGCCATAGTAGAATGGTACTGCACATGCGCCCAGGCCATTTTTTTATATCAGTGTCAGTTCGCGAGCGACGGAAGAGGACGGGACCGGAGGACATGGGAGGAAGAAGAGGCGTGGATGAAGAAGAAGACACACCCTGAATGCCCACCCACAGTGCACGATGCGTAAGTAGATAACATTCTTTTTTAGGGTTTTATTTTAAAACGGGGGGGGGGGGGGGTAGTTTAATACAACATTTACGGTGCCTGAATAGCCTTTTTAAAGGCTATTCACACATATGTGGGGCTCTATCAGCATGATTTTGCTGATAGAGCCCCTTTAAGGTGATAAATTAACTTTATAGGGGATTTCCTGCAGACAGAATTACATGTTAAATACAGAGATAAATGTATTTAAAAATTAAAATTTAAATATTTTACACATTTTAATAATTGAAATTTTGAAATGTGTTAGAGCTTTCCTTTAACCAACTTAAGCATGATTCATATCTGCGAATGGGTTTCCGTTTGGGGAGTCCAATTGGAGATTCCCTGAACAGAAACCTAGTCCGCATAAAAAGGCGGGTAGCTTAGGAAACACACGGCACTCATAGACTTTAATGGGGTCCATGTGGTTTCTGCATGAAGAATGCGGAGAGAAAAGAGTTGCTTACAGGACTTTTCTCTCCGCATTTTTTATGTAGGGAGGAAAATGGAATGACCCAAACGCAGATGTGAATCGGGCCTTAATGGTTACAGTCTTTTGTCTTGATAGATACAACCATGAATGTAGGAACTTTCTATGGTTTGGAACTTGTTAGAAACCCAGCCATGGTTTCCGTCTTGTGGCCAGGTTTTCTTTTCATGCATGTATTGTCTCTGCCTGATAACCTGTCCAAAATAAGGAAACCATGGCTGGGTTTTTCACAAGTCCAAGCCCATAGAGAGTTTCTACATTCTTTCTCAAATCCATTGGCGACCCACAAAGACAAAAGACTGGCACCACTAATCAGTTAAGAAAATTCTGCAAAGACCTATACAGAGGGTGGATGGATACCACTATTATTGGCTAATTCCACCCTCTGTATAGGTTTGAGCAGTTACCTAGCCAGCTGCCCCCTCACCTCCGTGTTGGTTTGGCGTTAGGCCAGAGACCTCACTGGGGCATGGGACAAGCAGGTGAGCTTGCAAACGAGGTTCTGCTACAGGCCCCTTTGGGCTGTGAAAACCGCATTAAAATTTAGGGAGTGAGCTTTTGGTAGGGACAAGTATGGTCACCAGCAGCTCCCCCTTCTCACCTTAAGAGAAACACACTAGAGATGAGCGAACACTAGTGTGCGAGGTTCGGAATCCGATTCGAACGGATTTCGAACCCCATTGTAGTCTATGGGGGGAAATGCTCGTTTCAGGGGTAGGCAACATTCGATAAAATCATACTTACCAAGTCCACGAGTGACGGTCAGTCTGGCTTCTGCTTGAAGTCTTCTCCCGGCGCAGGGTCCCCGCGCCTTCTTCCGGGTGGAATTCACTCTGCCCAGGCCCAACGCCTGAGCAGAGCCGACTGCGCATGCACGTGTATGCGCGTGCATGCCTGCGCATGCGCGTGCAGCTCTGCCTAGGCCGGATGCCTAGGCAGAGTGAATTCCACCCTGAAGATGCCGTGGGGACGCTGCACGGAGAAAACTTCTAAAGGTAAGAGAAGAACCAGCGTTGATTGGCAGAATGTATAGCATTCTGCCAATCAACGCTGGTTCTGCATCGAACCTTAAACTTCGAACAGCTAGTAGTGTTCGATCGAGTACGAGTATTTCGAATACTGTAGTATTCGATCGAACACCTACTCGATCGAACACTACTCGCTCATCTCTAAAACACACTTTTGGGTGAAGCTTGGTTTTAGTAACTTTTTCAAGATTTTAAAGGCAAAAAATAAAAGTTAAGTTTTATATTCCTATGGGTGGCTAGGTCAGTACCCCCTACAGTGAATTTATAATTATAGGAATATTGGATTAGATTTAAGACTGTGAATTTGTTGTTTGATTTCCTAACCAAGGCTTCATGGAAACTAATGAGGGATCTACAGAAGACCATGACAGTAAGAGTTGTCGATTTTATAGTAGTTCTATGTTTGGAGAAATAGGTTGGGAGTTACTGTATTATACTGTAGTGGGGCTTTCTACTTAACAAAGGCCATCCTGTGATTTGATGGATCTTTGACAAGCTTTGCGTATTTACTGGGAATCTGTCGCCAGAAAACACCATATCCTCACAGCTCTGCCGATTAAGGTCACCTGAATCAAACTGTGTTTTCCACTTGTGAATCGCTACTTACTTCTCTGGAAATAACTGTTCGGATCTATATGCAAATGAGCTCTTTGGAACAATAAGGGCTAGTTCAAGCCGCGTCTCTCTTGTCAAAACCCGCCCGCCGCGACCATCGCTGTCGCGGCTTAACCCTCTGCTGTCGGCTCAAATGAATGAGCCGACATAGGAGGGAGCTGCCGGGGGCGGAAGCCGCGCGGCTGAGCCTGCGCGGCTTCCGCCTGAAGAAAGGACATGTCCTTTCTTTTCTCCGCTAGCAGCAGCCCGCCGCTAGCGGAGAACAGAAGCCCGGCGGTCTCCATAGACCACCATTATAAGGGGAGGTTTTGGACGCGAAATCCGCTGTCAAAAACCTCCCCTTATACTCACGTGTGAACTAGCCCTAAAAGCATCACCATTGCCATAAAGTCCTCATTGCTCCAAAGAGGTAAACGGCATATAGAAAAAACTGTGATAACTCAGCAACATATGGACCATTCACAAGGGAATACACCATTTGAGTCAGGTGATCCTAACCTACCTATCTGTGGTGTTGGTTTGATAAGCTGGGTTATGGTGATAGACTAGATAAGAAATGCTAGATTATTCCATTATTGGCAAAAATAATGTAACATTCATTTTCATCTAGGACAAGCCAGTCCCTTGCACTTTTCAGAGATAATAGAAGGTGCCTTCAAACATGATGGTTTATTGGGGATGGGAAGAAGAACTGGAATGGAGTACACTAGATTATACATCACACCATGATGTAAAATATTGCCAGAAAGCAAACAATCTATAATTAAATGTATGCATTATAGTGGAGATTTATAAATATTTTGTTCAAATGACTTTTTATGCAGTAAATTTCTAAGAAGGAGACGTGTTATGGGTGATATGTGTGATAAAAGGCAGCGCTCCCTTTTATTTGTATTGCAAATTGATAAAGGGGTACAGTACCGCGAAACGCGTTGTGTGGTTGCTGTACTTAATAAACTTGGCTTCTTGGAAACAAGTCCTGGTGGAGCGCGGTTCCTTCCACAACAACCCTGGGACAGGGTGTTGGTCCTTCCAGTGTTATTTATGACAAGGGATTG
Organism: Leptodactylus fuscus; assembly: GCF_031893055.1. Lineage (NCBI taxonomy): Eukaryota > Metazoa > Chordata > Amphibia > Anura > Leptodactylidae > Leptodactylus > Leptodactylus fuscus. The sequence goes on from NC_134269.1 coordinate 55,916,908, forward strand.
AAAACACTTAGCTTTGTAATATCAGGCTCAGCATAGATAGATAGATAGATAGATAGATAGATAGATAGATAGATAGATAGATAGATAGATATATAGATAAATAGATAGATGATAGATAGATGATAGATACTGTAGATACATACTGTAGATAGATAGATAGATAGATAGATAGATAGATAGATAGATAGATAGATAGATAGATGATAGATACTGTAGATAGATAGATAGATAGATAGATAGATAGATGATAGATACTGTAGATACATACTGTAGATAGATAGATAGATAGATAGATAGATAGATAGATAGATAAATAGATACTGTAGATACATACTGTAGATAGATAGATAGATAGATAGATAGATAGATAGATACAGTAGATAGATATCGTAGATGGATAGATAGATAGATAGATAGATAGATAGATAGATGATAGATAGATGATAGATACTGTAGATACATACTGTAGATAGATAGATAGATAGATAGATAGATAGATAGATAGAGTAGATAGATATCGTAGATGGATAGATAGATAGATAGATAGATAGATAGATAGATAGATGATAGATACTGTAGATACATACTGTAGATAGATAGATAGATAGATAGATAGATAGATACTGTAGATACATACTGTAGATAGATAGATAGATAGATAGATAGATAGATAGATACAGTAGATAGATATCGTAGATGGATAGATAGATAGATAGATAGATAGATAGATAGATAGATAGATAGATAGATAGATAGATAGATAGATGATAGATACTTTAGATACATACTGTAGATAGATAGATAGATAGATAGATAGATAGATAGATAGATAGATAGATAGATAGATAGATAGATAGATGATAGATACTTTAGATACATACTGTAGATAGATAGATAGATAGATAGATAGATAGATAGATAGATAGATAGATATCGTAGATAGATAGATAGATAGATAGATAGATAGATAGATAGATAGATGATAGATACTGTAGATACATACTGTAGATAGATAGATAGATAGATTAGATAGATAGATTAGATAGATATAGTAGATGGATAGATAGATAGATAGATAGATAGATAGATAGATAGATAGATGATAGATACTTTAGATACATACTGTAGATAGATAGATAGATAGATAGATAGATAGATAGATAGATAGATAGATAGATATCGTAGATAGATAGATAGATAGATAGATAGATAGATAGATAGATAGATGATAGATACTGTAGATACATACTGTAGATAGATAGATAGATAGATAGATAGATAGATAGATAGATTAGATACATAGATTAGATAGATATAGTAGATGGATAGATAGATAGATAGATAGATAGATAGATAGATAGATAGATAGATAGATAACAGCACCAAGGTCTTCTCATCATTGATCCACTGGTTCAGTTGTCGACTTATCAGAGTCTCTTCTATAAAACAAATTATTGCAGTAGAAGTTGTGTTAAAACAGCGTAAAAGTTGTTCTCTAGACTGTGCCAGAAAAATAACATCTGGACTCTTTTAGTTTTGGTAGAGAAACTCTACTTCTATGCTCTAACCACCCCCACAAAAACAGAAAGTATAGACATCACATCTGTTTTTGTATTAGCAAAGCAATTCCTAGGGCCAGCACTGGTTGGTAGTTTGCAAGGTCTTCAGTATCACAGTATGAGTCCTCTGGATCATAACATCTAAATGTATAGACAGCTGAGGATGGTGTGTCTAATAAAAAGGAAATGTATACAGTATTATTTCTTCTATATATCTAGAGCATTTTTCTATGTCCATTCTTTTCATATACTGCCTTTACCATGGGTAGTAATTTCTATATACTATAGTATCTATACATACAGTTATGGATATTATGTGTGACAGATGAGTCTGAAAAAATGAAACCTGCTAATTCAATTTGATGTTTTTCATGTGTATAATTCTCCATCTGTGTCGAAGGGTTGAAACCTGTCATGCATCATGTCAAAGTCCATGTGGGCTGCAGGGGTTAAAGACTGGAGCCTTAGCCGCTGAGTGTGTCAGTGACACTCTTTTAGCCAGAACAAAGTATCTCTATCATTTCTTTCCTTGCACAATTCACATCTCATCTCGGCTCCATGTGCTCCTGAAATGAAGCTGTCACTCATGTTTGTGCAGGGACCTGTCAATCAAGCATTGAGTCTTTTCATTGTAATGGGTCAGCTTGGGTGCCCTCTCAAAGAAGACTCCGTAGCAGAGGGGTTTTATTCTTTCCATAGGAATTCTGAATTTTAATGAAACTCCAAATCTCTCAATAAAGGCTGGGGCAGAAACCCTAATCCATCCACACCTGACTTGAAATCTGTATTTTATTTTTCATTCTCTCAGCTTCTATGTATCATGAAAGACTATATAAAGGGTTATTATACATCAGACAATCTAGTATAGGAATTCTATATAATATGTGAATATTATAGTAACAGCAAATACCTTGGTAAATGTCTAGACACCTGTTGCAAATAAAGTATTAATAAATGTACATTACATACATGTGTGTTAGTTACATGCTCGTGAGAATGAAATATAACAATAGATGTATAATGTATTATGAAATTTACTTAATTGATAATGCTTTGTTCCATTAAGAATTTCTGCAGGAGTCGGTAACGTATACACAGTCAAATCTTAGACTGTAAGAAATAAAATAAAGATACTTTCAGTTTTAGTGTCTTCTATAACTGTGAAGTTGGCCATACAACTTAAAGAGCTGTTTAGAGCCCTCCAAAACATATAAGTGTTTGGCTTGGTTGACCATGCATACTGTATGTTTTCCAAGGGGACAAGGTGGGAGGTTAAATCCATTGGGGTGAAGTCTAGGTAATAGCACACTTATGAAATGTCACAGTACACTAACTAAATATGGGTTTTTCAATAGACATGGTACAGTCTATTATATACTTATTTAATACATTTTAATGAAGGAGGTGCTAATTCCTAATATCTGGTAATGAGACATTTTATCCATTTAGTAGTAGTAGTAGTAGTAGTAATTCAGCAATTCTAGAAACTATGGGGATGTTCTAAATTGTCTACTGAAGATATCTGTTGAACATCAACTTCTGAACTTTAGGCTTTTTTCTTTGCTAAAATTCAGACATTTTTTCATGGACATCTTAAAGATAACTTGGATTCAAATAAGACAAAATCATTATATCCTCTTTACAGCCAAATCCTTTCTTATTGTTATTGGAGCTACCATTGTAGCCTTGGTGGCACCCTTGTCCCATACTTTTTACTCTTTCTTACAAAGACTGCTGTCTCTACCTTCTCCCATATCCCTTTCCCATCTCTCCCAACTACTGTCACATCCTCATACAAAAGGAAAGGTAAGGAAAGACACATTTGGGTCTTCCACTGAGAAAGATTTCAATACTCTAGTCTATCATGAATGCTACTGCAATACTTTTCGCAGTTGACATCCTTCATCTCACTGCCTTCCCTCTTCCTGTCCTCTTCACTTCTTAGTTACTATGTAATTTCTCCTGGACCTCCGACCACTCATGGAAAAATACCTGTTCGATGGTGGTAGGGGAGAGGAATAAATAGTTAAAAGATAAATAAATAAATACATAAATAAAAAATGTGTTTGTCTACCTGTCCCTGTCGCTGCTTCTGTTTCTAACCACTGCTGTGATCATGTAGATGTGTGAAGCTGGTGATGGCTTGTCTGGTGCTCAGGACCAACCCTCACCTCCTCCTGACTGCTCTGGCAGTCAATACATTGTAGACAAATGCTGCTTTCATCACTAATGGCATCACATTGATGGTGAGTGTGGCTAACTGCTGAAGTCATGAGCACAATGAACGGCACACAGACTAGTAAGGTAGTACAAATATGGAGATGAGCGAACACTGTTTGGAACAGCCATTCCGAACAGCATGCTCACAGCATGCTCCCATAGAAATGAATGGAAGCGGCCGGCACGCGGGTGGTTAAGCGACCGGCCGCCGGCAAAGCGTATGTGCCAGATGCTTCCATTCATTTCTATGGGAGCGTGCTGTTTGGATCGGCTGATCCGAAAGTGTTTGTTCACACAATTGCTCACACAATTCTGCAAAAGGAAAATACATTTTTATGTGGTCTCAATTAGAAAATTAATTTCAGCACATATTTTGTCTATCTATGGAAAAAAGAATCTTGGAAACCCCTTTAAAGTAAATCTGACACCAGTTTTGATGCTCCTCAAAGTGCTAACACCAGTAGATACAGTAGGTGACAAGAATGCAAGTTTAGACATTTGTTTGTTAGCAGTCATGCCCCGAGTATGATCATCATCATAGATGTCTTTACATTTATATCTTGTCATTTATGTAATGGTGTTATGGCATTTTGGGTGGCCATGATGGGAAACAAATTCTCTTTAAGTGATTAAATACATTGTTCTTGAGATATCTGAACATGAAGCACATAGGGTGAAGCTTAGTTCCACAATTGGGAACTCGAATAGGCCAGCAGGGCATGGGAAGAGGTAATGTGAGATTATTCCAATATGAGACTGCTGGAATAATATCTACAGTCTGACTGAGTTAAAAGTGGTTGTCTGGTGTCAGGTCATCATTGGCATACAGCAGAAAGGGCAGAAAGGTGTTTATATAGACCGCACATGCCCTGAATTATCATTAAGTCAATTTTTGTATATTACATTTAATGAAACTGAAATAGCCAAATGCTTGGAAAAAATAACATAAATACTAAATTTCAAAGTTTTAATGTAGATTCAGTTCTTATAATCAAATTATGTTTTCCACTTCCTAAGTTAATATTATCTATTACAAAAAGTACAGAAAAGTTCAAAATACAAAAATATTACAGCCTGTTCTAACTATGAATGACTAGACAATGTGTCCAGGACACCACAGGACACACTATAACTTCTCTTTCTCGAGTATACACAGAACGTCTGGGGTCAATTTCATAGGAAGCCAATTAACCTAAGTATATTTATGAAGTGTGGGAGGTAATCCTTGGCATCAAGTAAAAGTGCTATGAAAGTGGTCAAATCCAACCTGTGGTCCTAATGTTGCAAAAAAGCAATGTTAAACAGTGAAACAATGAGTCATCTACCATAAGGCACATGAGCTTAGATACACTGTCTCTAAAAAAAATGCTGATATGTAAAGCTGATATGTAAAAATCAGAGTAAATTGTCATAGAACTCATTGGAGAAACAGTCAGAGAACAGATTATCCCGTCCATACACAGTGATTGACAGACTTCTGTGTACTCAAACATGGAGAATTGTCAATCGCTATGTGTGGACAGAATCAGAACTCTCACTGTTTTTCCTAGGAGTCCTGTCAAGATTTACCTTGCTTGGGGCAACACGGTGGCTCAGTGGTTAGCACTGCAGCCTTGCAATGCTGGAGTCCTGGGTTCAAATCTCGCCAGGACCAACATCTGCAAGGAGTTTGTATGTTCTCCCCATGTTTGCGTGGATTTCCTCCCATTCTGCAAAGACATACTGATAAGAGAAAAAAAAATGTACAGTGTGATCCCCACATGGGGCTCACAATCTACATTAAAAAAAAAAAAGATTTACCCTGCTTATGTATAAATCCTACTTCATATAATATAAGTAAAGCTCAGTTTTTTGCTTCTTTCATATATACACTCAGGGTAGCAATAGTCACTAGACAGCTTCACTTTGCAACCCAAAAGGGTAGATTAGCTTCTCTTGCATAGCAGCCCTATTCCCCCTCTTTTTGGGAAGGTAGCTTGGTAGAAGCAGTGGTGCAGACCCAAATAGTCAAAGACAGGGACACAAAATATGCAGGAAACTGGTTATTTAGAAAAAAAACCAGGAAAATAAACAAACCTTGACTTCAGGCACAAAATGAGCAAAATAAAATAGTTTTAACTTCAGCAAAACAATAAAAAACTAAATCCTGCTCATCTGAGCAACTAACTAAACTAATAAACTAGCTATACATGCAACTTACTAACAGCCAAATGAACAAACCAACAAGCATGACACAGTCTCACTAGACTCGGAGTAACAGGACAGACCCAGGCGCCTCCTCTCACTCCCTGGATCTGCCTTGAAGTGCAGACTTTTCAGCCTTTTATGGGCCAGTAATGAGTCTATGACCCACACCTAGGCTGAGGCCTATTCCAGACCTGCCCTGGACTACACATAGGTCAGAAACCAGGGGCTGATATGGCAGGACTCCAGCACTCTACCTGTCACCTTCTCACATTACAAAGTTTTTTGGTTTTGGAGAATTATATCTCCTTGACTAGTATTAATTTTCCATGAAATCCCAAATATGCAAAACTTTGAAAGTGATTTATCTCCCCAGTTTCCAACAAATGATTAACTATATCCATGCTGTTAGTATATATTACAGTTTCATCATTTAAACTGTATTCTAGGTCACCAAAGTACATGATAGAGTTAAATTTCAATGAACTCTACTGGTTATAAAACCTTCATAGACCATGGAAACTTATACATTGTTACAAGTTTTGCAACAAGTGACTTAATCATTTTAAAAGGAAAGAAAGGAAGTGGATCCGAGATCCAAAGTCCCATCTTTCAAAAGTATTGGGAAACTGCCTGCCTCTCCATCATATATCTTAACTTGAGTCTACAGATGCCTAATGCAATGTAATTGAATCAATTTTATTGTCTAAAATTACTCATTACAATGTTCCAGTGACAGAAAAAGCTGGTCAATCTGACAAGTTAAAACGGCACCGGCGGTCATTTGAACTCCTTTCAGCAACCAGGGTGTGAAAATTGTTCATCACCTCATTTCACCTTCAAATAAAACTCCTGGAGTGCCCAAAGGAAGAAAAACACTGTGGTTGAAAGGAAAATCTCTCTGAAGTAATTGTAAGTCCTAATAAATAGGAATCTTCCCATCAATTTCATCGGGCTTCTTAACTATACAATCTTTCTGTCCTACCTGTCTTCAACCTTAGAAGAGATGAAAGAGAACTCAGTTCAACTCAAAATTGAGCTACAAAAGGTTGAAAAATTTGCAATTGCATCTGTGATACATCTGAATAGTATACAATGTGTGTAGGATATCATATATACACAATTTCACAAACTGCACCAGATAATAGCATTGAGTCACAGAGAGGCATAGACATGGATATAGATGCAGTACATCCATCTATCTATCTATCTATCTATCTATCTATCTATCTGTCTATCTAATCTAGTTCATTTTATCCATTAGAGATGAATAAATCAATTTTGGCACAACTAAAATTTGTTTAGAAATTTCTGAATGTTTTTGATTTTGTAAAATCAAAAACTTTTACTATTTGTCACACTCAAATCTCTCAAAATGACACCTGCTATGGTACAGATTAGAAGAAGGACCCAACGAGTACTCCCATAATGCCCTGCAGATAGCCCTGTCTAGCACAGCCAGTCATTGCCATATACCGTATTGCTATCAGTTTGATATCACTAATTAGGTCTTGACATTAAAGAGCTTGAAAGGGGTTGGATACATTCCAGGAGAACTCAGAGTATCATGCAGGACCTTTCAGGGTAAGCAGGAAACTTTTGATTTGGACCAAATTTATTTAACCCGGCCCAATTCTGACAATCACATCAAACCTCAGATAACTCATCTCTACTATCTATCTATCTATCTATCTATCTATCTATCTATCTATCGAATTATGAATAACATTACTGCTATGAGGTTCTTATCACACTATTCAGTTAAATTGTAAAAGCCTGTCTACCAATGGCAAGAAAACTTTGTTCAGATCGCACTCTGACACTAAAAGACATACTTCTCTTGGACCAAGGCCCTCAAAATGAATGGGCTTTCACAATTTGATCTCATCTATATATATAAATGCAGAAATTCAGCAGTGATATACTCAGTGTTTGCATATTTCTTGCCCCCCCCCCCCCTTACAGTGCTTTTGCAGTTTTTGTGATTGTGTGCTTCTATATTGTTGATCTAACATCACATGCCATTACCACAAGTTTATTTTACCATAAATATTGCATCTAGAAAACTGCACGAACTTGGAAATCTTCAAGATATTTCCTTCTAAGAACATTTTCAAGCCACAGTTAATCTTAAAGCAAAATAGGTAAAAGGTAGATACAATAATAGTTGCCATAAGAAACTTTGTGCCACATCTACTAAGGTTCTTCTTATTTCTTACAGGTGTGTACCTGTTTATAGTGCAAAATAATAGTCTGAAATAAGACAACCATGAGTAGGCTTAAAAAGAGAAAAGTGTCTAACTTATAGGAAGTTTGTTCAACATCTATCTTCTTATACTCATACATAATCATTTTAACCAGGAGGAAGGAGGAAGAAGGGAGAAAGCCATTACCAGACTTACTCTGCTGCCAGGGGAGAGTTAGGAGGCCTCATGTACATCAGATGGTTCGATGATCCTATCAGCAATTATAGAGGGAAGAAAGTCAACTTCTCTAGATAGCAACCTTAGATGGGTGGCCATTTAGGCTGTCCCTAGCCAAAATAGGAGAGCAGCCCTTGTTTAGTGAAGTGTATTTCAATTGACTTACTGATTGACATATTTACTGTTGTTCAGAGGAGTAACTAGCACAGCCTCGGCCCCATAGCATAACACTCACTTTCCTGGTGCCAACCCAGTAAAATGCTCCCTTTACTAGCCCCCACGCAGAAAAATGTTCCTTTTACTGTCCCCCACAAAGTATAACACCCTATTTACATACAGTATAATGTCCCACAGTGGCCCCTACATGATCCCACAGTGACTCCAGAGTATAATAAGTGGAGGCCAAGGGCAGGTGCTACTCATCTTTCCTCAGCTCCGGCGTAGGTCTTGGGGCCTCTTCAATGACATCACAGATTATGCATTGTGATGCCGGCATGGCCACTGAGGCCCAGTTACAGTCTGTAACATTGAACAGGCCTGAAAAAGGTCTGAAGAGACCTCAGGGTATAATGATAGCAGTTTTGTTTCAGACATGTTTGGTCTGAGCAAACTCTCTGGTCTTACTTACTGATACCCACTCCTGCCCATCGCCACCTCTGCTTCTTTCTTCAGCCTCCAGGAGAGACCATGCGTCATGCTGAATAGCATTAGTAACATTCTGAAATCTGTTCAGCGATGTGGGTCGCTCGGGACCCCTTGGAGGTCAAAAGTAGAAGCAGAGGCAGCCATGACAGGAGTGGGGGATCAATAAGTAAATAGGAGCCATTATTTGCTGCAGTAGTTCAGCAGGTAACAGCCTATTAAAAAAAAAAGGTAGCAGGGGGGCCCTCCAGCTTCCTAAAGCCCCAGGCTCCAGAGCAACCATTATAGCTACTATAGCGGTAGTTCTGTCACTGAGCCACTGATGTTGTTCTGTAGTACTTTGTTAATGTGAATGTAATGCAGTGTATTGGTTGTTGCTTTATCGTGCAAGTGGAAAGGAAAATCTTTTTAGGTGTATCACAGGAGAGGAGAACTTATTTTTGTGCATTCTGTGGTATGGCCTTGTCCTGACTGTAGGTTAAGGGGTTATGCTGGTGCAAGGACTCTCTGAGTGCGAGTAGTAGGGTCACCCATAAAGACAGGAGTGTTACCCATCACCTCATACAAGCTCCAGTACATTGTGATCACTGTTCTGAAGTGCTGTGAAGTTTTGTATGCCAAACTTTCCCTTTACAATCAAGCTCAGTTCCAGTATGGGCAGTTGTTGGGTGGTTCATGACATGACTACTCTGCACCACCATCCTGCACAGGTTTTATAACAACATACAGTCAGCTTGTATATGAGCCGCTTAAGTATTCTCTGTCTAAATATTTGACAGCATTACTAAATATTGGCCTTTGTATTTTGAGTTTTACTTTAAGTTGACTTTTTATAGGTTTACTAACCAGTGTATTATGAGAAAATAATTAGCGTATTATCCTGTGACAGGGGTCAAGTATCCTCTAAGGCATAGATGGAGGACCGATTACTCCACAACTTTACAAAAACTGTTTTACTATTGGTAATTATAGGGCAACATGTTATGGAGTCATATGTTTAATGGAAAAATGTCATGTTAAATGCAAAAAAATAACGTAAAGGCTGACATATTTTTGCAGCTGGTATTAATATTTATTACTGATGAATCCTTTCAGGACAAGCTCTCCCTCTGATAAATCGGGAAGGTGATCTCTGCTCACCAGTTTACAAACCCCAGGACTAAAGATGGTGAAAGACGATGTGACAGAATACGTAAGCATGTACAATTTAGTTGGGTTAGTCCTTGATATGATCCATAGCGCTTAGCACTCTAGAGGAAGCATATAGACAAGGTCAGTGGAAAGCATTTAGAAGCAGAAGCACAGCAGGAATTGTCAACCAACACATGAAAGCTGGAATATTAATTAATCCGTATATGTAGAATTATTTTTGTGTACTGCAATCACGAAAAGCAGATCAAACCAGTTACGATCAATACCACTGTACCCAATTAAGAAGGTATTTCATATTGACTAGACATGACCTTTGCTTTTAATATGAAGTGTCTAGATCCTAGCAGGTGAAATTATCAAGACGACATTAGCTGAAGATACGATCACTTACCAACTATACTTTGGAAGGGCACATTGCTGGGGACATTCAATACATTATTTTTGCTACTCATGGCAGATGAATTTTTAAGTTCATTATCAGACTGGTCCACCAAAGTACCTGATGATCACAATAATAGAAGAAGAAGAAGGCAGAAGACGATAGCCCCATTTGGGACTGACTTTGAAGCACATCACTTGCCACTTTGGTCTATTTCTTATGGGTTAACTCACATTCACAACCTATTACACCTTAGTTATGATATGTTCTGTGTGTGTCATTGTCACAACAAAGCTTAACCTAAATTTAGAACTAGATATGCATATTGTCTATATAGGTGGTGGGTAACTCCTCATTTCCTGCTGTACTTTTAAGGAGACCCAAGCTGATGCTATTTAAAGAGAACCTGGCCTGAAAAGCCCAATGACATACCCTATCTGATTGGCGCTGCCACCATGAGCATTTTGGTGTTTTATTTATCCAAATCCATTCATCTGTTCCAAAGATATAAGCCATTTTAGTGTTGATGTAGATTAAGGTATATACTAGCCAAAGGGGTGGCTACACTATGGTTTTTATGGGGTCAGCATCTCTGTGCTGTATGTCATGGCACCACCCACTGGCTAGTATATCCATATGTATATCAATAATAAAAAGGGTTTATATTGGCTTTGGAATGTCTGAATGGATTTGGATAAACAAAACACCAACATACTCAGGTCAACAGCGCATATCCAATAAAGTATACCATTGAACATGTCATGAACATGCTTATTTACCTGAGTAAAAAGTTTATAAGCTGTCCATACACATTAGATGTGTATCATCCAAAACCTTTGATCAATGTATACCACCTTGGTGGGCACTGCACATGGAAACATGGCATCCTATTTTGCCGTATTTGTACATAATACAACAGAAAGGTACCTCTGTATGCCTTGTAAGAAATTGGAGACTTTCATACATGTAGCATGACCCCATGTACTTCCGGTGCCCTTATTGGTTTCATGAAGAACTAATCCATGTTCTTGAGGTCTTGTGTGGGGCCAAAACATGACAATCTGTAGGGTAATTTTGTATCTTTCTATCTATCTGTCCAATTTCATTCTGTGACACGTAGACAACATGCTTCGTCAGACTGCTACACTTACGTTACTTAAATAGGCACCATGGTGCTATATGAAGTCACCATACTCTAACACAGGGAATGTAGTATTATACCACCATAGGGATTAAATGACAGTCTTATATTTTAAAGATAATCCTTAAATATAACTAATAAAAGAAAATTTTGATGACCAAATACATGGCTGGGCTGCTAGAACATTGTTAAGACATAGCAAAGGAATCATTGCTGACCTTGACTGAAGAGTCAGCCATTACCGCGGCACTGATACATTCATTTGCCATTTGGTTACAACCAGTGTAATGTAGCTCTTCAGCTTTGTTGCATTCAATGGACACGTTACAATGGCCTGCGCCTTTAAAATGAACGCTATTGTTGTATTAATATGCAGAATGAGTTTTCATTTGACCAAGCAACAAATATGTCTTCATCTCCTCATTTTCCTTTCTCGCTATGAATATTTTAAAACCCTGATGTACTCATGACCATGTGGGTTTTAAGCAAAGACTTATCGCAGCGTAAAACACCCTCATTTTTATCCTCTAGCTGAGGGCTTCTTTATCCCTTTTCCAGGGTGTCATTTCAAATGTGATGCCAAAAGCAGAGACTTGGCAGGGTTTGAGATATAATTTGCAATCTGCAGTGTTTGCTGGCTAGCCCTGCATCTGCCCCCCTCCCCAAATGCACCCCCCTCCTCTGTCTCTCTTTTTTTAACCAGTCTGCCTGCTATGTCAATAGGGGGCATCCCTCATCTGTCTAAGAGAAAAATAGCATACTAATTAAAATTCTATTTGCCAGAAGCTTCAGAGTTTTCATGCTTATAGATTTTCAGCTTCTTTTGTTTGAATCAAATTGCCAACTTTGTCGTCGTCGCACCCCCCCAACCCCCCACCCCTTCTTTTTTTTTCTTCCATTTTTGCGGAAGAGTGAACGAGAAGGAGAAAGGAAGTCTTATTCGATTGTGAAATGGAAGCAACCTCTCAGCTGTGATATGTCAGGGTTATGCTATAAAACAGCGCTCGTGCTTTTCAGTGGGTATAGATCACACTTAGCAAGGTTATTGTAGAAGTGTGGGGAACTGGCAGCGAGATGAAATGTCTTGTCTGCCTTCCCTGTTATTCACATTCTGGGGGAAATGCACTCACCAAGCTCACAGACAGATGGTTCAGGCTTGGATAAAATTCATTAGTGTGAGATCAGAGAAGCTTGTTGATAGCATCATGTGCAATCGTATTGCAGTTTTTTTTGTTTTTTTTTGCCTGTAGAAACCTCCCCTTGTTCGGAGGGGAGGGAAAGATATGTCAAAAATTGTCATATTTTGCACTAATTTGTTTTCATGGCCCTGTAAAGGTTTTTGATTTTCCCATTATTAAAATGTCACAATTAACTACAGTTTTCTCTTCCACATTACCAGTGTGTGGGGCTTAAGTGAAGCTGAGTGGAAAATAGTCTAACTAGGAAACACCAGTGTTTGTGTCCACAAATCGTCATCGCTATTTCATGGGAAAGTCATTTTTATTTTAACGAACTTACCCAAACGAAAATAATGAATTCTTAATTAATTGCCAGGAAGTCCTATCCTCCATCTAGCATGTGAACTCTGTGCATGTGTGGTCTTAAAGTACTGTTAACTAATTAATTACCAGCCGCCGCATCCGCTAAAGAAAATCTACATTATAGAAATTGCTCACGTAACGTTTTGTTTGTAGACCCAAGCGGATGACCCGTCACTGCCAAAGATAGACTGTGTGACTGTGCATACACTGTAAGTGACAAATGTGGGTGGCAAACTTATGTCCCGCCTGAGACGAGTGCCAACTCGCACCCACAGCTGGTATTTGGGTGGTATGATTTATGTCATTAAATATTCTATAATGGTATGAGCAGAGATAGCAGAAAAAACATGTCTAAATGAGGAGCTTTTATTCAAATTGGGGAAGGGGGCATGCAAGATTGGAGATGGCCTGATGCCATTTACAAATAATGCAGTTAGAATTATTTTTTCTAAATGAATGTTTCATCATTGAAAATCAAAGAGATTAAATTATTCCTAAAATCCTTTGTTCCTATTCCTTTATAAGAGCTAAAGTAGCTAATATAGCTAAAGGTTAAAAAGAGCTCCGTCCAGAAAACCATATCATGGAACAATCATAACATCTGCTTGATGATGTCATTTCCTGTCATCTTTATGTCACTTCCTTTTTTGTGATTTAAGGGGAGTCTGACAGCAGTAAACACAATATAAAACAATGCTCATGGCAATGTTGGTCCATTCACACGGGACATGAATGGTACTTTTGTTGTGGCAAAAAGAAGGTCCAACATCAGGAAAATAAACTTTTTTCAGTATATGCTAATGAAGTTGCAAGCGCTCTTTGGGGCACTACACTGGTGTCAAGAATCCTGCCTCCCAGTACTGTATCTCCACCTACCATAGCTCATTACCGTGATTGACTTAATGTACTATACGTCCCTGTGACATCTTGGTCTTGACGACCCACTCCCGGACGCTGTGCCTTTTTCCAGTTTTCCAGTTTCCATGTATAGTCCACTTTCCTAATACTTACCAGAGAGGACTGCACTTGTACCAAAAAGAGACATAGGCCAAGTTTACTATTGTTGTAACAATTAGACAATGGCATAAACATGGGGTTATCTGTGGCAAATTTTTGGTACATCTTTGGCACAGTGTGGCGTGGTGTGGAGCATCTTTGGCACATCTAGTCTGTTCTAAAATATATTGACTTGTTAGACATGTTGGTGTAGATTCTTATAAAACGGGATGTGGCTTAAATGTGCCATGGTGAACCAAAATTGTGGTAAAATTCTGGTCCAAATTAAGCTAACAAGAAGGTGGTATAAATGTAGACCAAATGCTCAGGTGTAGGATTTTCAGGTGTGCAGGGATGGGCACATTCATGAAGTTATTGACTTATTGCAGAAATCTTTGCCATCAGTTAATTTGTTCTTAATAAGGTTGGTGACATTTCTGGAAAACATCCTAACAATGCATATCAGCACATTTAGGACAGATGTGGACTTGTGATATGTAGGTGGTATATTGTCCATGGGAAAGCAGTTCGACTTTTTCTTTATGTCTCTGGGTACGTCAAAAACAGATGACACAGACTTATTAATGTGACACATGCGTGATTTTAAAAAAATGGGTGTATTTCCAATGTTCCATAATAAAACTCATAGAAATGAATGGGAACACACGGCATCCCCAAAAATTCAATTGACACACATACCTATACGGATGTGTGAATAAAACTTTAAAAGGGACAGGCCATCATAAATGGCGCATGCTGCTGCTAAAATCGCAGACACAAAGAATTACCAGTAAAGTTTTCTTCTAGATGGAGTCATTTCAGTAAAAGATTCACATCGGGAAGTATCTTGTGTTATTTTTCATCATTTACATGGCCGATCATCAGCTGTTCATTGACCAGAATGGAATCTTAATGTGTATGGTCATCTTAAGATGGCTGCCATATGGTCACTTTTGCTGCATCTCACCTTTCGGTCCCTGCAGTTTTCAATCCTTGCGTTGCGAAAGATGGAAGTTGTAGGAGGAACCTGCACCAAAAATTGACCAACCCTGGATTTAATACCCACATTGCAAGCCACAGATCACAACATGTGAATGTAAAAAAAGAGGGAAACTCTACTCTACTTAAGAAGTTTGGGACATCAGTAGAACTTTTGATCTACTGTAAGCACAGACCTAGATTCACTGCATTTCATGGTTATACATTTGTCTTGCTAACTTAAGCCATACTGAGCCATATGTTCAGATGTTCTCTACTTTTTGAGGATAAAACTTGCCAAGAATAGCA
The DNA here is from genome assembly GCF_031893055.1 of Leptodactylus fuscus. Taxonomy (NCBI): domain Eukaryota; kingdom Metazoa; phylum Chordata; class Amphibia; order Anura; family Leptodactylidae; genus Leptodactylus; species Leptodactylus fuscus. Next base: position 55,932,432 of record NC_134269.1, read on the forward strand.
ATATCCCCATCAATTTCTTTTTAAAAATGGGTAAAGAAGTAAAAAAGGAGGTATGGCCAAATATAGAAATGCAAGGTTTAAAAGCCTATAATTGGAGTTATTTAGGACTATAAAATCCATGGTTTTAATGAACCAATGCATGGATAACGGTAGTACTTAGAATGGAGTCTGAACAGTGGTTTACAGACTCCCTAGAGTTATCAGGGCGCCATATTCTCCTAGATACATTACATAGTTGTATCAAGTCTTGAATTTGACAGTCTGTCCTGAATTTTCCTGGCAAAATTTGCTTGTCTTGGCTTGAAGACCCCATGCACAAGTAGGCAGGGGTGAACCTTCCCCTTTCGCCGCCCGAGGCGAACTACAGAAAGCCGCCCCCCCCCCCCCCGGGAGGAGGGGGCGGAACGTGAAGGGGGTGGGGCTTACCGGCATTCGCAGACAGAGGGCAGGCAGGGAGAGGACCTGCTCTCTGCCTGAGCATGAGGGGAGGCTACTGGAGCAGCGCTGCTTCAGCGGCCTCCCCAATCCACCGCTCGGTGCTAAGCCAGTCCAGGACAGCTTGTCCTGGACTGGCTTAAGTAATCAAAAATGCCGTCCTCCCTGGGGTCCTGACATAGCACCGCCTGAAGCGGTCGCTTAAGGTCGCCTCATGGGAGGTGCGGCACTGCAAGTAGGCATCCCTTAAATGGGCTGGTGGATATCCTGAATTTGGATTTAATGTCCTGATTCTTAAAGGGAGTCTGTGACAAGAATCCATCATATCAATCCATGTCGACCAAGCTCGCAGAGAGATAGAGCATGATCACCTGAATCAAGCATTATTTTTTCCTTGTGAATCACTGCCTCCTTTGCCAACATATCACTGTTTTTGGCAATATGCAACTGAGCTCTTTGGGGCAACAAGGGCCTTGTCATTGCTCCAAAGAGCTCAAATGCAAATTGAAAAAAAAAGTGATATCTGAGCAGCAGAGACATTAATTCACAAGTGGAAAATGATGTTTAATTCTGGTGACCCTAACCTATGTATATGTGGGGCTGGGTTGGTTTTTCTGGGTTCTAGTTTCAGGCTGCCTTTAAAGCCTCACGTATCTCAGCTCAGCTAGAAAACACTGTGGAAAAAAAACACGACGGAAATGCATCATGTTTATTTCCCCAGCTATTTTAATTGCAATATCACAAAGTTTTCCTCTGCAGACTTTCTGATCCTATTATATGGAAACCGCCACCGTTTCCGCAGGTATAATTGTTCTGCCATATGTGGATGGTATTAGCCAAGATTCCGTCCACTTTGCATGTCCTGTAAAATACAACGTTTTTGAAACATTTGGATTTAGCCTAAAAGTTAGTATTTTTTTAGAAGAAAAGCAAATTTCTTCCAGATATGGTCTCCTCCTTTACATCTCCAATGGATTCCACATAGAAGTACAACATTGCCTCTTAGACTTCAATTATTATAGCTCTGTACACGTATTATCCATATGTTATTCTTATTTTTTTTTAATGTAGATTGTGAGCCCCACATAGAGCTCACAATGTACATTTTTCCCTATCAGTATGTCTTTTTTTAGAATATGGGATGGAAATCCATGCCAACACGGGGAGAACATACAAACTCCTTGCAGATGGTTTTTTGCCCATGGTGGGATTTGAACACCAGGACTCCAGCGATGCAAGGCTGCAGTGCTAACCACCGAGCCACCGTGTGGCCCCTTACGTTATTCTTATTTTATCATCAACTTCCGTAGCGCTATATTATGGCGACGCTTTGCCACAATTACAGACGACAGTGATACAGACAAACGGAACACTGTCATTTACCCCTTACCTATGATTATGAAGACCTTAGTACACCATAATAGCCCATTCACTGCAAACATTAAAATACGAGTTTATTTCTGTGTTAGTGTAAATGTGCAGAATCCTCTGCCGGCCAGACGTCAGCTGTTATGTCCAAAGTCATCGTCTAATTGCTTGTTACGGTTTATCATATGCTTGCATATCAACAAATCACTCCATAGATTTATACTGAGAAACCCAGGGCTATATATGCAAGCTTAAAAAAAGAGGCTGCATTGCAATTGTAAATCTGAATTTCAATATTCCTCTTTAATGAGGATTTCCTAGCTCTGTAGTAAGGCCGGTGCTAGCGATAACCTAATATCTGGGCCAGGACAGTTTGTTTGCCCTGAAGTCAAGAAGCTGGCAGCTCGCGTCTGTGTAGTAATACACTTCAAGGAATACCGAGAGACCATGAATTTACCAGCAGCTTCCGTTTATGGGATCATGCAAGCTCTGAATCCAGACACGCTCATATCCCTTTGAATTACCTTTCCATGCAATAAGCTGCTAAAAACCCAGACTTCTCTTATCTGTTCTTGTTATAAAAAGTGGCAGAAGGCAGTGTGGCAGAATGACCTAGAAGATGGCACTTGTCACCAGTGGGATTTCTCTTGCATTCTGCAGGCCTAATTTTGTGTGAACTTGCGGTGCCCCCTGTCATATCTTCATTTTCTCATCCACTCCAGCCTTCCCCCTGCTTAATCCTGCATCATGCAGGCAGAAGCTCTGCAAACCCATCTCCTAAAATCCATTCCGAAATGCCAAAGAAGAACCTTAATTTGAAAATTGGGATGAGAATTAAAGAGCACGCTTCTGCAGCTGTACAATTCCTTTCAGCTGCAATATTCATGGCTGCAGTATTAGGAGGCGACTTCCTTGGCTGTGCATTTGAAATGTGTGATTACTTTGGGTCTGAAAGGTGAGGGAGTTGATTAGTGCTGTAATGAAGTCCTTTGTGTTACTTATAGTCAAGGTACATCACAAGGAGATGAGATGTAGGCTTCTTTAACCCTTCCGCTCTCAGAGCTGCCGCTAACGCTTTGCAATGATAGCCTGTTAGCTAAGAGAGACAGCTAGCTTGGGCGCACCATGGTCAACGTCGATGTTTATTTCGACATGGTATAAGACACTAAACCACATGATGTCCTGTAAAAACTCCTAATTAAATTTAAGAATGATTTGTGATATTTTATTTTTTACATCAAACATATCCTCAGCCAAAAATACTGAACTATTTGGAGCCCCACAGTAAATATCACCAACTACTGTGACCCCTAAGCAGTAAATATGCTCCCCTTTCAGTTCTGACACAGTAATGGCCCAAAATACAGTAATATGTCCTCTTAAAAATAGTAAAAGTGAGTATGTTATTGTGTAAAGGCTAGATACAACCACTTTTTGTAATAACAAATAATTTTACACCCCCACACAATAAAAATGGCAACCTTTATGCCCCGAAAAATAATGTCTCCTCTATAGGAAATTAGGGTGCCAATAGTCAGATTATGTCCCTTAATAACAAGTTAGTGCTGTATAAAACTGAGTGCCCCTTAACAGCCAGATCGTGGCCCCTAATAACTAGATAGGATTTCCTAATAGCCATATAGTACTCACTAATAGCCTACTACTGCTCTCTTATAGATTTGTTGTCTCTTTAAAGGGGTTTTTCAGGATAAACTGATACTTAACCCCTAAACTAAACTCCTCCCCCCACCCTACTTCTAATTTACTTCAATGAAAAAAAATGTATAATTACCTGTATCCCTGGAGTGGTCATGTGATCAAACCGGGGACACTTTCTGATAATCTGGTGACATTCTGTTTCCGAAATGGAACATCACCATTACTTTTCCCCCTCCCTTATCCCAATCAATACTTACCTAGCTTTCCTATGTCCGGGGAATGGCTACACCCTTCTTACTGTCTACTAGAAATGGGCAGAATACGTTAGCTAGGGAGACTGGGGAAAGATGGGAGGGGCTACTAATTGGTGGGATTACTAGTCTTAATGAGACAGAGAGGGTGAGAGGGGCTACGCTTAGTAAGACAGGGAGGGGGCGATGGACTAGGCTTTGTGGGACAGTGAGGGTGGGAGGGGCTAGCCTTAGTGAAACGGAGGGTTTTGTAACGGAGTGAGAAAGGAGCGGGGGCTGAGTGAGAGGGAACTAGTGTAGGAGCTACAGAGATAGCTGCACTGCAGGAAGCTAACACCTTGTATACAAAGACAGAGGATGCTAGCAGCTGCCAGAGACACCCAGAAATGACTGCAAACACTGCTAAAGGTATATGAGTGTACTTATTAACCCTTATTACTAGCACTAACAAACCTTTCTAAAAAAAAGTTTTCTGCCCGGAAAATCCCTTTGTGCCTAATAGTGGCCCTACTTGCAACCTAGTGCTTCAAGATAGTGCCCTTTATAGCAAGATAGTGCCTCCTTACAGTGATGCTGTGCTACCTTATAGCAACATTGCGCTCCTCACAACCAAAAAGTGCCTCCTATACAGGGAGATAATACCCCCTTTTTTCTTAAGAAAATAATAAAAATATTTCTCACCTTATCCCAAACTTCTGACACATAGAACAGCTAAGGCTCTGAAGTAAGTGATGGTGCACTGAAATTACATTTATATTCTTGGATTCACCTGGTTACAGCTGAATATAGCTCTAATGACATTTTTATTCCTGCTCTAAAGGTCTGGATTGATAGAACTTTTCATCCTGGCCATTTAACCCTTTAGATGCTGCAATCAATAGTGACCATGGTATCCAAGTGTTTTACATAGGAAGCGTGTTCCTCTGTCACTACATCACTTCCCCCTATAACACAATGGCGTACTGCCGATGCAATGTGACAGCTGAGAGCCTAATAATGGCTTCCAGGTATGTCATGTACAGAAGCCAATTAGGACATATAACATGCTCTCTAAGAGATTACTGCACCTCTTCAAGTCCTTCACTAGGACTCGAAAAAAAAGTTCATCAAATCGAAAATAAAATGACAAGGAAAAAACCCAGCAAATATGTTTTCTTATATAGACCTTTATTGTAGAAAAGAAATGTAAACTACGACGACCACAAAAAGGCATATTAGCTGTTTAATAACAGCATGGTGCACGACACATGGTTTAGGTGAAACACCAATGATATGCCTACCTCTTTATTCTAATACCTAATGTTATTCTACAATCTCTAATATTCCAGAAATCTGTACATGTCAACATTTCTTTATTCTTCCATTTTGCTCTGCCCCGTTTCATTTTTACTATGGTGTTTACAACTAGTGATGGGTGAACCTCAGGCTATTCAGACCCCAAAGTATAATAAGTGGAGATCTGTGGAAGGTGTGGAAAAAAAAAACACTTGATCTTGATCAGCCCTTTCCTGGGCTCCTCTACAGCGTTCGGTCTTTGTTCCTTGCCATCCCTGTTATTTTCTGGTGTCCTCTAAGACCTCAGCATCCCTATGTCCCCACTGAGGTGCCTGTGATTGGGCCTCAACAGTCACATGAGAGGCATCAACGTCATGAGATTTGCTTTAAAATGTCATAAGGTTGATGCCCCCCACATGAGAAATGAGACCCAATCACAGGCCCATTGACACGGCATAGGAGGATGGGAATGAAGACCAAATACCATGACGCAGTCCAGGGTTTCTACGTATTATACTCTGCTGTGTGAAAAGACCTCGGGGTATAATAATGATTTGTGGATGGCAAAGCCTAAGAATTTCAGGTTTTGGCCAAACCCAAAGTTTTTTGAATATTTGTAACAAACCACGTCAATACAATCCAGTTAAGTGTTCCCTACAGACCAGTTCACTTATCTCTAGTTACAACTAGACATACCGTATTTCTCTGAAAATAAGACAGGGTGTCACGAACTGAACTCACTGGGTCTTGAACCCATGATTTCCTGGCTATGTTCTGCGGCCTTAACCATAGTACTATTTGGAATCCTGTTTTGTTCTGTGCTTCACCTTGTCTGGTCTTTTCTGTTGGAGTAATTGGGTTATTAAGATCACCTGTTCTGTGGCCAATCACAGTTTAGCCTGTCCTATATAAACTCACAGCTTACTCCATCCTGTTCCTGATTATTCTGGCTGTCTGCTTCCTGTTGCCCTGAACCTCACCACTACCTTGCTGCTCCTGTGTACCGAACCTTGCTAACGCCTGACTACGATTGATCTGCTGCTCCTGTGTACCGAACCTTGCTAACGCCTGACTACGATTGATCTGCTGCTCCTGTGTACTGAACTTTGCTAACGCCTGACTACGATTGATCTGCTCCTCCTGTGTACCAAACCCTGCTAACGTCTGACCACGGTTTCTTCTACTTCTGAGGTACTTATCCTTCATTTATTAATATTTAAGTACTGTACCACTTGCCCCACCAATTGGACTCCAAATCTGATAACTAGCATCGTTACATAATAATCAGGCCCAACATGGAGGCCGGAGGGGCGGAGTCTGCTTTGTCACAGCATGCCTTCCAGATCTCGGAATTGCATAACCTTGTGTATGGCCTTCAAGGACAATTAAATGAAATGAAAAGTCAAGTCACTGCATTACAACAACAAGTAAATGAATTGCGTTCAAATTCTGCTGCTGTCAGTGCCACTTCTCAAGTTTACCGGATTCCACTACCAGAAAAATTTGGTGGAAAGAGACACTTGTACCGAGGATTCCTTAATCATTGCCGGATGATTTTTTCTACGCATTCCTCACAGTTCCCTACTGATAGGTCCAAAGTTGTGTTCATCATTGCCCTGCTAATAGACGATGCACAAGCATGGGCATCACCTTATTTAGAACAGGATGATGAGATTTTGGACAATCTGAAGGACTTTCTTGCATCAATGGACTTAGTATTTGATGACCCCAATCGTTGTGCCACTGCTGAGGGGGCTCTGTGGGATCTCCGCCAGGGAAGACGCTCTGTTGCGGAATATGCTGCAGAGTTTCGGCGCTGGGCTTCTGATGTTTCCTGGAACACCTCCGCACTCAAATGGCGGTTCTATGGAGGACTTTCTGAATCTGTTAAAGATGAACTTGTTAAAGTAGAACTTCCAGCTGACTTTGAGGAGTATATACGGTTATGCGTCCATATTGACCAAAGACTCCTGGAAAGGAAGCGAGAAAGACGAGGTTATTATGATGCAGGCACCCTCTCTCATTTACCTGAGGGACGGTTTCTCCCAAAGATGCAGACACCTTCTCAAACAGGTTCGGCCCCAGAACCTATGCAAGTAGATGCCATCCGGGGACCAATTTCAACTGCTGAAAAACGTCGCCGCCTTGCTGAAAGATTATGCCTTTATTGTGGACAACCTGGACATTATGTTCTTGACTGCCCTAAGAAACCTCAACGGGCAGTTGCGGCAACTGAGATTCGACCAAATTTGGAATCTTGTCCCCACTGTGCTTCTCTTAGTCTGGTGACACAGCCTCTGTTTTCCACCACACCATGTCCTGACAATATGACATCTAACCGACCTCATTTCACCTTACCAGTTCAGCTTTCATATGGTTCCTACAAGTTGTCCACTACAGCAATGTTGGATTCCGGTGCAGCTGGAAATTTTATGGACATTAAGTTTGCATTTGATAATCATATTGAGCACAGTGCAAGATCTTCACCAGTTGAATTAGTAACTGTTGATGGGTCACCTTTAAATTCTGGTCCGGTTACTCATGAAACTACTGAACTGGAAGTATTGATTGATCCCGGTCATCAGGAGAGGATTAGTTTCCAGTTAATCTCTTCACCAAAATTTCCAGTAATTTTGGGCATACCATGGCTTAGCATCCACAATCCTTCAGTAGACTGGAAGTCAGGAAATGTAACTTTCACTTCTGAATATTGTCAACAAAATTGTCAACTGAAGCAGCCTATTCTTTCACAGGTAGGAGCTACTGAAAGATCCAACACTATCGCTGTCGAATTACCTGAACCTTATAAGGACTTTAAAGATGTTTGTGACAAAAGGAATGCCGACCAGCTACCCCCTCACCGCACGTATGATTGTCCTATTGAACCTTTACCAGGCGCATCCATACCTTATGGACGCATCTATCCACTTGCAGAGATGGAGCTGAAGGTCCTGGATGAGTACATCAAAGAAAATCTGGCCAAAGGATTTATACGGCATTCCACTTCTCCGGCAGGAGCACCTATATTCTTTGTACCAAAGAAAGATGGCACACTACGTCCTTGTATTGACTACAGAGAACTAAATCAAATAACCGTTAAAAATCGTTATCCTCTTCCGTTTATTCCAGAGTTACTCGAGAGATTACGGTCAGCAAAGGTCTTTACTAAGTTGGATCTACGAGGGGCATACAATCTTGTCCGTATACGACCTGGGGACGAGTGGAAGACAGCATTCCAAACACGCTACGGCCATTTTGAATCCCTTGTTATGCCATTTGGACTTTGCAATGCCCCAGCAACTTTTCAACATTTTATTAATGATGTCTTCCGAGACCTGCTGGATCAATTTGTGGTGGCATATTTGGATGACATATTAATATACTCTGAGAACCTTGAAGAACATTGTAAGCAGGTTACCATGGTTTTGAGCCGTCTAAGAGAGAACCAACTATATATTAAACTGGAAAAATGTGAATTTGAAAAGACAGAAATTCAGTTTTTGGGGTACATCATTTCTACGGAAGGATTGCGCATGGACCCTAGTAAGATCCAAGCTATTTTAGACTGGCCTTCTCCCAAGAATGTCAAGGAGATCCAAAGATTTGTCGGCTTTGCAAACTTCTACCGCAAATTTATTAGGAATTTCTCAAAAGTTATTAGTCCGATAACAAAATTAACCCAGAAAGGAATTCCTTTTAAATGGTCTTCAAGTGCCAATGAAGCATTTAACCAATTAAAGACACTTTTTACTTCTGCTCCGATCTTAGTTCATCCTAATCCAGACCTCCCATTTATAGTTGAAGTGGATGCTTCAGATTCAGCAGTAGGAGCAGTGTTGTCCCAAAGAGTTGGAGATAAACAGTTGCTTCATCCTTGTGCTTTTTTTTTCTTGCCTGATGTCTCCTCCTGAAAGAAACTATGACATTGGGAATAAGGAATTACTTGCAATTAAGAAAGCATTCACAGAATGGAGGCATCTCCTTGAAGGAGCATCTCATGTGGTTCAGGTTCTTACAGATCACCGAAATCTAGAATTTATTCGATCAGCCAAGAGACTTTCTGGTAGACAGGCTAGATGGTCTTTATTTTTTTCAAGATTTAATTTCATTATTTCCTACAGACCGGGGTCCCGCAATGGAAAAGCAGACGCCTTATCCCGGATGTGTTCTGAAATAACACAAGATGACACATCCGAGACCACCATTTTACCTGCTAAGAATTTTGTAGGGGCAATCATTTCCAAGGATATACTTCAGAAGATCAAAGAAGGTTATAATGGAGATCCCTTCCTTAATCATCCCCCCCACAGATATTGATTTGGTGTTTAGAGATGGGGTTTGGACTCTTGATCAGTGTATATATGTTCCTGAGACTACTCGATTAGAAATTCTGTGCCTGGTTCACGACTCTAGACCCGCAGGTCACATGGGAGTCGAAAAGACCAAAGAACTTTTGTCTCGCTCATTTTGGTGGCCTAAATATCAAGTGGATGTAAAGAAGTATGTTTCTTCCTGTCAAACCTGTGCTAGGAATAAGACCCCTCGATCCTCACCAGTGGGATTACTTCAACCCCTTCCTATTCCATCTCGTCCTTGGGGTTCTGTTTCCATGGATTTTATTGTTGAACTACCATCTTCAAAAGATATGCGTGCAATTCTGGTAGTGGTAGACCGTCTGACCAAAATGGCTCATTTTATACCAACAAAGGGGGTATCCTCTGCTGAAGAGACTGCAGAATTAGTTATCCGAGAAGTTTTCCGCCTACATGGCATACCCGACAATGTAGTTTCTGACCGTGGGGTACAATTTACCTCAAAGTTCTGGAAGAGTTTTTGTGCCACTCTAGGAATTGAAGTAAACTTATCTTCTGCCTTCCATCCACAAACTAATGGGCAAACTGAGCGCACTAACCAAACCCTTGAACAGTATTTGCGGTGTTACACAAGTTATCTCCAGGATGACTGGGTTAATTTCCTTCCTACAGCAGAATTTGCTTATAACAACTCCCAGCATTCTTCTACATCCCAGAGTCCATTTTTTGCCAATATGGGTTTCCATCCTACATTCATTCCCAACCTTCCAATTTCTTCTTCAGTTCCTGCTGTCTCCGACAGACTGTCTACCTTGAAGCAAGTTCAAGAAAAATTGACAAACGCTCTGCATGAAGCTCAAGATCGCTATAAGAAGACTGCTGATAGACATCGCAAGTCTTTTCCTTCCTTTGGTATAGGAGATAAGGTATGGCTCTCTACAAGAAATTTGAAGCTCAAGATACCTTCAGCCAAGCTAGGTCAGAAGTTTATTGGACCTTTTGAGATTGTGGCTCAAATTAATCCTGTAGCGTTTCGTTTAAAACTCCCAGATTCTATGCGGATTCACCCTGTTTTTCATTCCTCCCTTCTCAAGCCTTTTGTGGAAAATCCATTCTCGGGACGTAACTTGCCTCCACCTGACCCAGTTATTGTTGAAGGAGAAGAGGAATATCTGGTAGAAGAGATTTTGGATTCTCGAATTCATCGAAATCGGTTACAGTACTTGATAAAGTGGCAAGGGTATGGTCCTGAAGACAATTCATGGGAACCCGTAAACAACATCCATGCTCCACAACTGGTAAGAGAATTTCATCAGCGCTATCCAGAAAAGCCAAGCCAAGTACCGTCCAGAGGACGCTCCTGGAAAAGGGGGAGTAATGTCACGAACTGAACTCACTGGGTCTTGAACCCATGATTTCCTGGCTATGTTCTGCGGCCTTAACCATAGTACTATTTGGAATCCTGTTTTGTTCTGTGCTTCACCTTGTCTGGTCTTTTCTGTTGGAGTAATTGGGTTATTAAGATCACCTGTTCTGTGGCCAATCACAGTTTAGCCTGTCCTATATAAACTCACAGCTTACTCCATCCTGTGCCTGATTATTCTGGCTGTCTGCTTCCTGTTGCCCTGAACCTCACCACTACCTTGCTGCTCCTGTGTACCGAACCTTGCTAACGCCTGACTACGATTGATCTGCTGCTCCTGTGTACCGAACCTTGCTAACGCCTGACTACGATTGATCTGCTGCTCCTGTGTACCGAACTTTGCTAACGCCTGACTACGATTGATCTGCTCCTCCTGTGTACCGAACCTTGCTAACGTCTGACCACGGTTTCTTCTACTTCTGAGGTACTTATCCTTCATTTATTAATATTTAAGTACTGTACCACTTGCCCCACCAATTGGACTCCAAATCTGATAACTAGCATCGTTACACAGGGTCTTATATTATTTTTTTCTCTGCAAAAAAGGGGCTTATTTTTGGGGTAGGTCTTGTTTATCAGGCACTGGAGCAAATCTGAATCTTCTCTGATTCACTCCAGACAAATCTTGTAAAATGATTAAGGTTAGTAAATTACATTCAAAGTTAATGGTGCTGGGTCAGTGGCCCTTAGACAAACATACTGGCCCTCTCTATACACTTTGTGTGGCCCCAGGCCCTCTCTATCTCCTCTGCTTTATGCTAAGGGGGAGGTTCTGTATTGGAGTGGGAGTAAGCAGGGGTGGCATCTGACACCTGGTCATGTAGGTAGCCAAGCCCACAGCCTAGTAGTGGCTGGTAGGTGGGACCAAGGAGGCAGCATTTGGGAAACGGACTCAAGTGGTTGTGGCAGGACTTGGGAGTGGGGGAGCGGATTTTGCCCTGCTATGGTGGGAGATAGCAGGGCACTTAACCAGGACAGTTGGAAGCTATGGTATGTCTATTCTCTACTTCTGTGACATCACATGATACAACATAGTGTTGGATACACTGACTGTAACTAGGACTTATTTTTGGAGTAAGACTTATATTTCAAGCTTACTCCAAAAACCTTGCAAAATCAAGATAGGGCTTATTTTCAGAGTATGGTTTATTTTTGGGGAAACAGGGTAAGATGGACTAAAATGTGAAGAATCTTAGCACATTTTGGTGCATCTATTTTGAAAAAAAAAATTTCAATTTGCTATGAAGTGTACATAGGTTTTCAATAACCAGGACATGGCTTAAAAGTGACAAAAGGCACCAAACAGCGGCAGTCTTATTTTCATACTGCCTAGCTCTAACTCTTATTAAATGCCAGTCCATCTACATAAAGTACTTAACCAAACTCCTCTGGCTTTTGGCTAGCCAAGATTAATGTAAGATGGAGATCTGCCATCTTTGCAAGGATAAATTGCTTAGTTTGTAGTTCAGAAGATATATCTTGCTGGATAGGCTGCAATAACTATAAAGGAGTCAATTATTTGTAGTTTATTGTAGCGCTAAGTAAAGACGTGAGTTAGTTAGTTCTTTAGAGGTAAAGTTGGTCATAGACATAGACATATATCTCTATGTAAAAATGCAAGGATTATATTCGTTAAATTGACCAACAAATCAAGCAGTTCTGATCATGCTAAGTGCCAGCTAGAAAGTGGCTGGATGGTGTGTTTATCATTAAATGGGGCAATCTATGCCCAGAATTAGTCAGACAATTATAACCGGAGTGGCTTATAATTACACAAAATACTCTCCTGCAATCTGTGATATAGATTCTAATAGCAAAAGCACCTAAAAAGGGAATTGCTCATTGTGTTACTAATATATGTAAACAAGGGTCCAAGGGCTCCAATAAAATTATTGCTCATTGTTTGGAAATATTACTACTTGAAGACGTTGACATTTCATTTTTGTGGTGCAATCCATAATAAACACCTTGAGATAAGTGGCACCAGCTTATTCACGTGCTCCTCTTCTAATCATGCTGAGTATTCAGTAACTGGATCGGACCAAATCCTCCACCACTCCGACAGTGATATAAGCCATAGGATAGAATATTAGTGTCTTTGCCCATTTTAATACCATTTTACCATGTTTTCATAAGATAATCCTTTAACAGTCCCACCGTGGGGAAATTTCAGTGTCTTACAGCAGCATGATAATACATATTGTGATCCCCTCTTCTATGTTGACCATGCTTGCCCCAGATCTCTTGCACTCTTAGAAGAAAGTCTTCTGCAGATCCCAAATCCACATAAAAAGAGCTTACATTGATTTTTATGCACCACTGAAATCATCGTTGACATGCCTGAACCCATGACTGTTTGGTATTGTTAGATTTGTTTTTATGCCTACATGTCCCAAAAATCTGTAGTAGTATACCACTAAAGATCATAGCAAGGTCAACGTTTCCCATAAACCTTTATATCCTACAGTATTTAGTAAACGCAACACGATTTACACTCATTGGCAAAAAAAAAATAATGCACCAAGATAGAAATGTCAGATTGCTGCAAAACTTGGCATGGTGTAATGTCTCATATACGTAAATGATGACAAGTGTGATGTGATTAGAAACTGGGTCTTTCTACAAGAGGGCATGAAAGTGCTTCTTTTGGGTAGTGTACCTTTTGGTGAAAGATCATTGACTGTCAGACCTGTCTCTACAATGCACTCAAACATGTTTTGCACAGTTGACAGACTTTGCAATTATCACTAGACTGAGAGATGCAGGAGGACTGTTTCCACAAATTGACTTTCATGTAGGCCATTCTGCGCTAGCAGTTATACGGTATTGGGAGCAATAGTTGTGAGAGGACATGCAGACCACCAATAGAGAGGATTGTTTAATCTGCTAACAAGCACAAGTAGCTCCCATGTTTTTTTGTCTACCATGCAGACACTGGTGGCAGCTTTATTATACAACCCTGTCTCTACCCACACCATTTCCAGACACTTATCAAAAAAAATGGTGTCACAGTACCGATTACTTGACCTGCCATTCACAGCCTGCCACTATCTCTCTCATTTGAAGTGGTGATATTAACTAGAAACCTGGACTACCATGGACAGGAGCAGTATTGTCTTTAGCAACAAATCTAGGTTCTGCTTGAAATCCAGCAATGGTCGGTTCAAGTATGGAGGCATTGCAGTAAGCACTTCAATCTTTCCTTTACCATGGAGTGGTATTCTGCCCCAACTGCTGGTGCGATGATCTGGGGAGACATCACACACAGTCCCTTGTAGTGGTGTAAGAGACACTAACAGCTCAGTGATATGTGCAGGATGTTCTGTGGTCATATTTGTTACCCTTCTTGGCAGGGCTTCCAACTGATATCTTCCAGGATAATGGTTGCCCACACACACTAAGGATTTCTAATGAAGGTCTCTACAAGATTGCACCAATTCTTTAACCTGCTTGCTTGCCAGATTTATCACCAATGAAACCACTTATAGGACCAGTCAGGATGCCAATTTTGGAACTCTATTAGCGTGCAAGATTTACGGGCCCAAATGCAAAATCCGTGAGCAAATCTAACTTAGGATACCATATGGATCCTTTATGCCCTCATGCTCAAATGTACCTTATATGGGACCCAGGCTAGAGGAAGCCCATTAGGGTGCAAGAGCTTCATTTCAATTGTACAATTTTCTCCAATAAATGTTTCCTTTCACTTTGATAATGTAATCATGGTATATCTTCATTGCATTCACATAAAGAATCCCATTTGATTCCAACATTCCCTTATTGGTGCATTACTATGTTTGTCAATGAGTGTAGCAATCTTTATTGATTTTGTTGCAATGTTCATGAAGCGAACATCCGGTCAGTCTAGTTTAGACTTTTTGTCATCACTCATAATCTAAATTCATTATGAGTATGTCTTGGGTCTAAGAGTGGCCAACAACTACATCTCCCATGCACAGCTATGCTCAATTTGGCCACCTCTGCACATATTCTTGAGAGCAAAGAATAAGGCATATTCAAACCGAACATGTCAATCCTTTTTACCCAATTAAACAAGCAATGTCTGAACAATAAATATATGTTAATTGGTAAGTCTGTTCCACTGAAATCAGCTGGTTGGTTAAAAAGCCTCCCATTGATTTCAATGTGTAGCACCCATAAGCCGGCACACATTGAAGTGAAGTGAATGGGATCTGTTTTGAGCGCTCACACTCTGACATGTGTATACGTGTCTGAATGCGCGGCACATTACTCCGTAGGAACGGAGCCTTGGGTTTTTGCTAATGGGTGCCTGCGGACACTTTCTGACTGAGACACTGTTTCCATAGCACTTTTTATTAGAATCTCACTCCTGTTACTTGTACTCTAAAAGACTGTGGATTTTCCACCCCAAATCCGTAAAGAATATCTGCAGCATATCCATCTCAAGTGGACGTATTCTCAATCATATGATCAACAGTTTGGGTTATTGACATATTCTTAAAACAGATAGAAACTCTAATCACTTTGTATCCAGTGTTTAGGTCAATAAAATCCTGTCTATGGGATTTGGGAGATGGAAACTGATTCTGGTTGCTCATTTATAGCACCTTAATTTTTTTTCCCCCTGAAGTAGTCGACATTTGTTTTCACTAATATTTATCTACTTCTAATGATCATGTTTAAGAATTCTAATAATGAGATATGGTAATTAAATTAATATTAGACTTTGAAATTAACTCAAAGCAATTGCCAGAGGGTTTACTTCATTTGTCCTTCAAAAAGAACATTGTCAATTCCATTGTTCCAATCTATAAGTAATTAACAGCTGTCAGTCTCAGGTTAACTCTGTAATTAGGAAAAAGCTGATGGACAACGTGAAAAAGCCAGATGATTTCGCAAGCGAGGCAGGTAGCTTTGAATGGACATGTCATATGAGGGATGTAGAAATACATCCAACATATGGCTGACTCATATAAATGTATGTAAATTATGATATTACAGTAAGACCCTGGTATCCGCAGGGAATATTTTACAAGCTTACCTGTGGATATTGTAAACCATGAATAGCAGCCAAGTCTAGTCCGCACAGTGTACAGAAGCAAAAGCAAATGGCTCTATGGACTGTGTTGTTGCAGGCTTGTCACTACACAGTGTATGGAGTTATCAGCCCCTGACTCAGTAAACTTCAGCTGATCTATGTGAAGGACAGATATCACACCCCACCTCTAAGGGTAACACCTTCCCAACATCCACCATAATAGTAAGGTGAATGTTGTGGCACCAAAGCCACAAGCTCTTTGCTCTTTATTAGAGATGAGCGAACACTAAAATGTTCGAGGTTCGAAATTCGATTCGAACAGCCGCTCAATGTTCGTGTGTTCGAACGGGTTTCGAACCCCATTATAGTCTATGGGGAACAGATACTCGTTAAGGGGGAAACCCAAATCCGTGTCTGGAGGGTCACCAAGTCCACTATGACACCCCAGGAAATGATGCCAACACCTCTGGAATGACACTGGGACAGCAGGGGAAGCATGTCTGGGGGCATCTAACACACCAAAGACCCTCTATTACCCCAACATCACAGCCTAACAACTACACACTTTACACACTCAATACCACCTCTCTGACAGTAGGAAAACACCTTGAAACATGTGTATTTGGCACTTGCAGTGAGGAGAGCTTGTCACCAGCAGTGAATTTGGCCCTTGTAGTAAGTTGAGGTTGGCACCAACATTTGTTTTGAAAATCAGGGTGGATTGAGCCTCTAACCAGCAGAGTTTGGGCAAATTCATGGTGGAGGGAGCCTCTAAAAACCCCAGTTTGGACCAATTCATGGTGGAGGGAGACTCTAAAAACCCCAGTTTGGACCAATTCATGGTGGAGGGAGACTCTAAAAACCCCAGTTTGGACCAATTCATGGTGGAGGGAGCCTCTAAAAACCCCAGTTTGGACCAATTCATGGTGGAGGGAGCCTCTAACCAGCCCAGTTTGGACCAATTAATGGTGGAGGGAGCCTCTAAACAGCCAAGTTTTGGGAAATTCATGGTGGAGGGAGCCTCTAACCAGCCCAGTTTGGACCAATTCATGGTGGAGGGAGCCTCTAAACAGCCCAGTTTGGGCAAATTCATGGTGGAGGGAGCCTCTAACCAGCCCAGTTTGGACCAATTAATG
Organism: Leptodactylus fuscus; assembly: GCF_031893055.1. NCBI lineage: Eukaryota > Metazoa > Chordata > Amphibia > Anura > Leptodactylidae > Leptodactylus > Leptodactylus fuscus. Next base: position 55,949,312 of record NC_134269.1, read on the forward strand.
GTGGAGGGAGCCTCTAAACAGCCCAGTTTGGACCAATTAATGGTGGAGGGAGCCTCTAACCAGCCCAGTTTGGACCAATTAATGGTGGAGGGAGCCTCTAACCAGCCCAGTTTGGACCAATTAATGGTGGAGGGAGCCTCTAACCAGCCCAGTTTGGACCAATTAATGGTGGAGGGAGCCTCTAAACAGCCAAGTTTTGGGAAATTCATGGTGGAGGGAGCCTCTAACCAGCCCAGTTTGGACCAATTCATGGTGGAGGGAGCCTCTAAACAGCCCAGTTTGGGCAAATTCATGGTGGAGGGAGCCTCTAAAAAACCCAGTTTGGACCAATTCATGGTGGAGGGAGCCTCTAATTAGCCCAGTTTGGACCAATTAATTGTGGAGGGAGCCTCTAACCAGCCCAGTTTGGACCAATTAATGGTGGAGGGAGCCTCTAACCACCCCAGTTTGGGCAAATTCATGGTGGAGGGAGCCTCTAACCAGCCCAGTTTGGACCAATTAATGGTGGAGGGAGCCTCTAAACAGCCAAGTTTTGGGAAATTCATGGTGGAGGGAGCCTCTAACCAGCCCAGTTTGGGCAAATTCATGGTGGAGGGAGCCTCTAACCAGCCCAGTTTGGACCAATTAATGGTGGAGGGAGCCTCTAACCAGCCCAGTTTGGACCAATTAATGGTGGAGGGAGCCTCTAAAAAACCCAGTTTGGACCAATTCATGGTGGAGGGAGCCTCTAATTAGCCCAGTTTGGACCAATTAATTGTGGAGGGAGCCTCTAACCAGCCCAGTTTGGACCAATTAATGGTGGAGGGAGCCTCTAACCACCCCAGTTTGGACCAATTCATGGTGGAGGGAGCCTCTAACCACCCCAGTTTGGACCAATTCATGGTGGAGGGAGCCTCTAAACAGCCCAGTTTGGGCAAATTCATGGTGGAGGGAGCCTCTAACCAGCAGAGTTGGGGGAAATCAGGGTGGAGGGAGCCTAGTATTAGCAGAATTGTGCAACGCTTATGGTGGATGAGTATGAGGATGCGGAGGAATTGGAGAGGTTGAGTACAGACATGGAGTTTCATGTTGGGGTGCTTTACACAGGTGGGCACAAAAATGACGGCTCTACCCAGTGGTGGTTCATTTTTATCAAAGTGAGCCGGTCGGCACTCTCAGCTGACAGACGGGTGCGCTTGTCAGTGATGATGCCACCGGCTGCACTGAACACCCTCTCAGATAGGACGCTGGCGGCAGGACAGGACAGCACCTCCAAGGCATATAGGGCAAGTTCAAGCCACAGGTCCAACTTCGACACCCAATACGTGTAGGGCGCAGAGGGGTCGGAGAGGACAGGGCTGTGGTCGGAAAGGTATTCCCGCAACATGCGCCTATACTTCTCACGCCTGGTGACACTAGGACCCTCCGTGGCGGCACTTTGGCGAGGGGGTGCCATCAAGGTGTCCCAGACCTTAGACAGTGTGCCCCTCGTTTGTGTGGACCGGTGAGAACTTGGTTGCCTACTGGAGGAACTGCCCTCCCTGCCGCCAACGTCACATGCTGGAAACATCTCCATCATATTCTGCACCAATTGCCTGTGGCAAGCATTGATGCGATTGGCCCTCCCCTCTACCGGAATAAAAGACGAGATGTTGTTTTTATACCGGGGGTCAAGGATAGCAAAGATCCAGTACTGGTTGTCCTCCATGATTTTGACAATACGCTTGTCGGTTGTAAAGCACCCCAACATGAACTCAGCCATGTCTGCCACAGTGTTAGTTGGCATGACTCCTCTGGCCCCACCGGAAAGTTCAATCTCCATTTCCTCCTCATCCTCCATGTCTACCCATCCGCGCTGCAACAATGGGACGATTCGAAGTTGCCCGGAAGCCTCCTGTATCACCATCACATCATCGGACAACTCTTCTTCCTCCTCCTCCTCCTCCTCCTCCTCCATTAAACGCAGTGAAGCGGACAGATGTGTGGACCTACTCTCCAGCTGTGACGGATCGGATGCTATCCCTAACTCCTCTGTGTGATCTGAGTTATCCCTGATGTCAATCAGGGATTCTCTCAGAACACACAAGAGCGGGATTGTAAGGCTCACCATCGCATCCTCAGAGCTCACCCTCCTTGTGGACTCCTCAAAGACCCGTAGGATGTCACAAAGGTCTCTCATCCATGGCCACTCATGGATGTGAAACTGAGGCAGCTGACTTTGTGGCACCCTAGGGTTTTGTAGCTGGTATTCCATCAAAGGTCTCTGCTGCTCAACCACTCTATTCAACATCTGAAACGTTGAGTTCCAGCGTGTGGGGACGTCGCACAAAAGCCGGTGTTGTGGCACATGCAGGCGTTGCTGGAGAGATTTTAAGCTAGCAGCGGCTACTGTCGACTTGCGAAAGTGGGCGCACATGCGCCGCACTTTCACCAGTAGCTCTGGAACATTGGGGTAGCTCTTTAGGAAACGTTGCACCACTAGGTTGAAGACGTGGGCCAGGCATGGAACATGTTGGAGTCCGGCAAGCTCCAGAGCTGCTACCAGGTTCCGGCCGTTATCACAAACGACCATGCCTGGGCCCAGGTGCAGCGGCTCAAACCATATTGCCGTCTCATCGAGGAGGGCATCCCTCACCTCGGAGGCAGTGTGCTGTCTGTCCCCCAAGCTGATCAGCTTCAGCACAGCCTGCTGACGTCTACCAACGCCAGTGCTGCAACGTTTCCAACTCGTAGCTGGGGTCAATCTAACAGCGGAGGAGGAGGCGGTGGCGGAGGAGGAGGCGGTGGCGGAGGAGGAGGCGGTAGAGGAGGAGGAGGAGGGGGGTGTTCTTCTCGTGTCCCTGCCAGGAATGTTAGGCGGGGAGACGAGGTACACCGGGCCAGTTTGGGAAGCAGTCCCAGCCTCAACTACATTCACCCAGTGTGCCGTCAGTGAAATGTAGCGTCCCTGTCCGCATGCACTTGTCCACGCGTCGGTGGTCAAGTGGACCTTTGTGCAAAGCGCGGAACTAAGGGCCCGCCTGATGTTGAGTGACACGTGCTGGTGCAAGGCGGGGACGGCACACCGGGAGAAGTAGTGACGGCTAGGGACGGCATAGCGAGGTGCCGCAGTTGCCATCAGGTCCAGGAAGGCGGGAGTTTCAACAAGCCGGAACGCCAACATCTCCTGGGCCAGCAGTTTAGCGATGTTGGCGTTCAAGGCTTGCGCGTGTGGGTGGTTAGCAGTGTATTTCTGCCGCCGCTCCAATGTCTGAGAGATGGTGGGTTGTTGTAAAGAAACGCCTGATGGTGCCTTTGATGGTGCAGGAGAAGGAGATAAGACAGGACCAGGGGAGGATGAGGTAGAAGTCAACAAAGTGGCGGAGGCAGATGAAGTGGTGTCCTGGCTCGTCCTCTGGAGTGCATCGCCAGCACAGTCAGCAGTGGCAGTGGCAGAGGCAGAGGCAGAGGCAGTGGCAGTGGCGTGAACGGCAGTCGGCCTTTGTCCTGCCGTTGCTGCCTGCCACTGATTCCAGTGCTTGGATTCCAAATGACGGCGCATTGAAGTGGTGGACAGGTTGCTCTTCTCAGAGCCCCTAATCAATTTCGAGAGGCAAATTGTGCAGACAACACTATATCTGTCCTCGGCGCATTCCTTGAAAAAACTCCACACCTTCGAGAAACGTGCCCTCGAGGTGGGAGTTTTTCGGGGCTGGGTACGAACTGGAACATCTTGGGAGATTCCGGGTGTGGCCTGGCTTCGCCTAAGCTGCTGACCTCTGCCTCTGCCTCTAGCTACCCTTTTTGGTGCTGCACCTGCCTCAACATCCACACTACTTTCCCCGCTTGACATCCCCCCTGTCCAGGTCGGGTCAGTGTCCTCATCATCCACCACTTCCTCTTCCAACTCCTGTCTCATCTCCTCCTCCCGCACAATGCGCCGGTCAACTGGATGCCCTGACGGCAACTGCGTCACATCATCGTCGATGAGGGTGGGTTGCTGGTCATCCACCACCAAATCGAACGGAGATGGAGGAGACTCTAGTGTTTGAGCATCTGGATACAGATGCTCCTCTGTTAGGTTCGTGGAATCGTGACGTGGAGAGGCAGGTTGAGGGACAATGAAAGGAGCGGAGAACAGCTCTGGGGAGCAGGGACAGTTTGGGTTATTGTTCTGTAAAGCTTCGGAATTTTGGGAGGAAGGAAGACAAGACTGTTGGGTAATAGGAGGAGAGGAGGCAGAGTCTGACTGGCTGCTGGACAATGTGCTGTAAGCGTTCTCTGACAGCCATTGCAAGACCTGTTCCTGGTTCTCGGGCCTACTAAGGTTTGTACCCTGCAGTTTAGTTAATGTGGCAAGCAACCCTGGCACTGTGGAGTGGCGCAATGCTTGCTGCCCCACAGGAGTAGGCACGGGACGCCCTGTGGCTTCACTGCTACCTTGCTCCCCAGAACCATTCCCCCGACCTCGCCCACGGCCTCGTCCACGTCCCTTTCCGGGAGCCTTGCGCATTTTGAATTCCTAGTTAGAAATTGGCACTGTATACCAGTAGTAAAAATTGTGGGTGCACGTAACCCCAATATATTCTTTGAATTCCCAGTCAGAAACTGGCACTATATGGCAGTAGCAAGAAATGAGGGTATTTGTATTCCCAATATACTCTTTGAATTCCCAGTCAGACAATGGCACTGTATACCAGTAGTAAAAATTGTGGGTGCACGTAACCCCAATATATTCTTTGAATTACCAGTCAGAAACTGGCACTATATGGCAGTAGCAAGAAATGAGGGTATTTATAACCCCAATATATTCTTTGAATTCCCAGTCAGACAATGGCACTGTATACCAGTAGTAAAAATTGTGGGTGCACGTAACCCCAATATATTCTTTGAATTCCCAGTCAGAAACTGGCACTATATGGCAGTAGCAAGAAATGAGGGTATTTGTATTCCCAATATACTCTTTGAATTCCCAGTCAGACAATGGCACTGTATACCAGTAGTAAAAATTGTGGGTGCACGTAACCCCAATATATTCTTTGAATTCCCAGTCAGAAACTGGCACTATATGGCAGTAGCAAGAAATGAGGGTATTTGTATTCCCAATATACTCTTTGAATTCCCAGTCAGACAATGGCACTGTATACCAGTAGTAAAAATTGTGGGTGCACGTAACCCCAATATATTCTTTGAATTCCCAGTCAGACACTGGCACTATATGGCAGTAGCAAGAAATGAGGGTATTTGTATTCCCAATATACTCTTTGAATTCCCAGTCAGACAATGGCACTGTATACCAGTAGTAAAAATTGTGGGTGCACGTAACCCCAATATATTCTTTGAATTACCAGTCAGAAACTGGCACTATATGGCAGTAGCAAGAAATGAGGGTATTTATAACCCCAATATATTCTTTGAATTCCCAGTCAGACAATGGCACTGTATACCAGTAGTAAAAATTGTGGGTGCACGTAACCCCAATATATTCTTTGAATTCCCAGTCAGAAACTGGCACTATATGGCAGTAGCAAGAAATGAGGGTATTTGTATTCCCAATATACTCTTTGAATTCCCAGTCAGACAATGGCACTGTATACCAGTAGTAAAAATTGTGGGTGCACGTAACCCCAATATATTCTTTGAATTCCCAGTCAGACACTGGCACTATATGGCAGTAGCAAGAAATGAGGGTATTTGTATTCCCAATATATTCTTTGAATTCCCAGTCAGACAATGGCACTGTATACCAGTAGTAAAAATTGTGGGTGCACGTAACCCCAATATATTCTTTGAATTACCAGTCAGAAACTGGCACTATATGGCAGTAGCAAGAAATGAGGGTATTTATAACCCCAATATATTCTTTGAATTCCCAGTCAGACAATGGCACTGTATACCAGTAGTAAAAATTGTGGGTGCACGTAACCCCAATATATTCTTTGAATTCCCAGTCAGAAACTGGCACTATATGGCAGTAGCAAGAAATGAGGGTATTTATAACCCCAATATATTCTTTGAATTCCCAGTCAGACAATGGCACTGTATACCAGTAGTAAAAATTGTGGGTGCACGTAACCCCAATATATTCTTTGAATTCCCAGTCAGAAACTGGCACTATATGGCAGTAGCAAGAAATGAGGGTATTTGTATTCCCAATATACTCTTTGAATTCCCAGTCAGACAATGGCACTGTATACCAGTAGTAAAAATTGTGGGTGCACGTAACCCCAATATATTCTTTGAATTCCCAGTCAGAAACTGGCACTATATGGCAGTAGCAAGAAATGAGGGTATTTGTATTCCCAATATACTCTTTGAATTCCCAGTCAGACAATGGCACTGTATACCAGTAGTAAAAATTGTGGGTGCACGTAACCCCAATATATTCTTTGAATTCCCAGTCAGACACTGGCACTATATGGCAGTAGCAAGAAATGAGGGTATTTGTATTCCCAATATACTCTTTGAATTCCCAGTCAGACAATGGCACTGTATACCAGTAGTAAAAATTGTGGGTGCACGTAACCCCAATATATTCTTTGAATTACCAGTCAGAAACTGGCACTATATGGCAGTAGCAAGAAATGAGGGTATTTATAACCCCAATATATTCTTTGAATTCCCAGTCAGACAATGGCACTGTATACCAGTAGTAAAAATTGTGGGTGCACGTAACCCCAATATATTCTTTGAATTCCCAGTCAGAAACTGGCACTATATGGCAGTAGCAAGAAATGAGGGTATTTGTATTCCCAATATACTCTTTGAATTCCCAGTCAGACAATGGCACTGTATACCAGTAGTAAAAATTGTGGGTGCACGTAACCCCAATATATTCTTTGAATTCCCAGTCAGACACTGGCACTATATGGCAGTAGCAAGAAATGAGGGTATTTGTATTCCCAATATATTCTTTGAATTCCCAGTCAGACAATGGCACTGTATACCAGTAGTAAAAATTGTGGGTGCACGTAACCCCAATATATTCTTTGAATTACCAGTCAGAAACTGGCACTATATGGCAGTAGCAAGAAATGAGGGTATTTGTATTCCCAATATATTCTTTGAATTCCCAGTCAGACAATGGCACTGTATACCAGTAGTAAAAATTGTGGGTGTATATAGCCCCAATTCTATTGCTAGGGGACTTGCAGGGTATTTCTGGGGTGAAGGTGGGGGGGCACACCGTTGGAACGGGTATCGGGGTATATATCGGGTATACGGGAATACACTGACAGTGTATTCCATTCAGGATCCTGGGAAAGCTGGGTTGCGGCGATTGAGCCCGTCAGTGCCACGTTACACTGACAAGCTTCTCCCTGGAATTTAGCTCTTACAAGAGCTGTTGGTTGTCTTCTCCTTCCTATCCTAGCCTGTCCCTGCCTACCCAGAATCTAAGCCCTAGCTAGCTGGACGGAAACCTCCGTCCTCGGTGAATTGCAAGCTCAGAATGACGCGAAGCTGGGCGTCGCTGTTCTTTTAAATTAGAGGTCACATGTTTTCGGCAGCCAATGGGTTTTGCCTACTTTTTTCAACGTCACCGGTGTCGTAGTTCCTGTCCCACCTACCCAGCGCTGTTATTGGAGCAAAAAAGGCGCCAGGGAAGGTGGGAGGGGAATCGAGTAATGGCGCACTTTACCACGCGGTGTTCGATTCGAACATGCCGAACAGCCTAATATCCGATCGAACATGAGTTCGATAGAACACTGTTCGCTCATCTCTACTCTTTATACAACAGAGACCTGGCACCAGTGCCTATGATCAGAGACATCTCTGATCACAGGCGCTTAATCCTTAGGTGCCTCGGTCAGATCATAGACAACACTAGAGGAGATCCATAAACTTTCCCCCTCTCCCTCACAGCTAGATGGCAGGATATGTTCCATTGCTGTTGCAGACTTTAGTAGTTATACAGGGATTTTACCACCAACTGCAATACAGTAGTACTGCAGTTTATGGTATAATCTAATGATCACAGCTAGGAATATTGAGAAAAAGTTTTTAAAAAATTAAAAGTTATAAAAATAATTATTAAATTCAAAAATCAAAAAAATAATCCTTTACATGGCTCTTTCAATGTCAAAAAAGAAGATGTGGCGAATATGCCCATGCAAGATGGACAAGGCAGTGGGTTAGGTTGAATAGCTATCAGCTAAAAGAGCGTTGGTCGACAGGTATTGTAAATATATGATCTATATAAGCAGGGCCTCCATCAGGAATTTTGGGGCCCCATACAGCCTAAGTGTCTGGGCCCCCCCCCATGTGGCAAATTTAGCCACACCCACTTTTCTGTTGACTCCGCCCATTCATTTTTCATGTGCTCCCACACAGTATAATCCTCCTACAGTCACCCATAAATTATATACCCCCCTCCATCTCTCCCCCAGTTTCATATACACCCTTCCTCTGCCCCCAGTTTCATGTCCCCCCCTCCATCTCTGTCCCCAATTTCATGCTGTTCTCCCCCTTTCAACTGCCCACAGTTTCATGTCCCCCCGTCTCTGCCCCATTGTCATGCCGTTCCCCCCTCATCTGCCCCAGTGTCATGCCATTCTCCCCCCTTCATCTTCCTCAGTGTCATGCCATTCTCCCCCCCACTTCATCTGCCCCAGTGTCATGCCGTTCTCCCCCCACTTCATCTGCCCCAGTGTCATGCCGTTCTCCCCCCCACTTCATCTGCCCCAGTGTCATGCCGTTCTCTCCCCACCCCCTTCATCTGCACCAGTGTCATGCCGTTCTCTCCCCACCCCCTTCATCTGCCCCAGTGTCATGCCATTCATCCCCCCCTTCATCTTCCCCAGTGTCATGCCATCCCCCCCTCATCTGCCCCAGTGTCATGCCATCCCCCCTTCATCTGCCCCAGTGTCATGTCATTCTCTCCCCACCCCCTTCATCTGCCCCAGTGTCATGCCATTCTCCCCCCCTTCATCTGCCCCAGTTTCATGCCGTTCTCCCCCCCACTTCATCTGCCCCAGTGTCATGCCATTCTCTCCCCACCCCCTTCATCTGCCCCAGTATCATGCCATTCTCCCCCCCTTCATATGCCCCAGTATCATGCCATGCTCTCCCCACCCCCTTCATCTTCCACAGTGCCATGCCATTCCCCCCCTCCCCTTCATTTGCCCCCCTGTTTCATAGGCCCCTTCACTTACCTCTTCCATCGCTTCGCATGACCCGCCGCTCCGCTCTCCGCTCTCATGCCACTGAAATAATTTAGACGCGATGTGATGAAGCCGGACAGCAGCGTTTAAAGCAGGAGCTGAGCTGTCACAGCTCCTGCTTTAATCGCGTAAGTATTCAGCTCATCGGCTCATTCGTTTCGAGTAGCCCCTCAATATTCGACTACTCGAATCGAATATCAAACCCTATTATAGTCTATGGGGGGGAAATGCTTGATTCAGTGGTGGGGAACATTCGATCAAATTATACTTACCAAGTCCACCAGTGAGGGTCGGGCTGGATCCTCCAAGAAGTCTCCGTGCAACGTCCCCGCGGCATCTTCCGGCTCTGAATTCACTCTGCCAGGCATCGGGCCTGGGCAGAGCCAACTGCGCATGCCCGCACTACAAGCGGACATGCGCAGTCGACTCTGCCCAGGCCCGATGCCTGGCAGAGTGAATGAAGAGCCGGAAGACGCCGCGGGGAAGCTGCACGGAGAAGACTTCTAAAGGTAGGAGAAGAACCAGTGTTGATTGGCCGACTGTATAGCATTTGGCCAATCAATGCTGGTTCTGCATTGAACTTTTACATTCGAATAGCGAGTGGTACTCGATCGAGTACGAGTATTTCGAATACCGTAGTATTCGATCGAATACCTACTCGATCGAGTACTACTACTCGCTCATCTCTAATAATGACACAACAAACTTATGAAGAACTTCTATATTTTTATTGTACTAATGAGCTGGATACAATTAAACAAGTAGTGAATAAAAAAGGTTACCCATTTACTGCCACATACTAATGGAGGCGTATGAGCCCAAGTAAAGAAGATCATGGAGATCTTTGTCATATTACTATTAGGGACTATAGCATGACTGCAGTATATAGAGCGGCAGCATGTAACGCATAGCACTTCAGCTTTTACCAAGCTACAACTACGAGAACTTGTTGTGAAGTGTAATTTGGCATTAGTTGGAGAGACACAGTTGACTGACCTGTAGAGAATAGCACAAAACATTTACAAAGTAGAAATTCTGATTCGAGAGCATGACTTTTTCATTAGAAGTAGAAAAAAGTCTTATGACCAATTCATATTTTAGACATAGAGAGAACAAATCATATTTTTATATACAGTAGCACCGATATAGTCTGATACGTCTAAAAAAAAAATGGGAGGCAATTCAATATGGCAGGACCTTGGTCTACTGAATCAGTGTGAACCGTAAAGGCTGCATTGATCTATGGGTGGCTATGTAGAGGACATCACATACTAGCACCATTCTGTCCGGCGTTGTGGAGAACACTTTCTCCTTGTACAATAGTTAGGATTCTCTTACATATGACGCTACACTGTGTGAACAACTTAGTTGTCAACTCTGAGAATTGTCTTTGAAGCTTATAATTAAACTTGGCTACATCGTCTAGAATGAATGGATTGTTCCTGGTATATATGTCATGGGCAGTTAGCATTTTACAGTTTTTTATCTTTGTTTTTTTCCAAGAGTTTCCTGTCTGAATTCTCTTACATCAGTATCTTTTAACTATCATACTTCCCACTCTGGAGTCATCTCGAAGGTCAGCAAGTATACGTTAATCCAGCCTCAAGTAAAATTTTACTTCTCTCACAGGGAATGACAGGCGCGTATAGCAGATGAAAAAAATCATTCATTATTTATAGAAGGCAAATTTAATAGGCTGGTTTTTCTATGCTGCAGAAGTTATTGTGAAGTCTTCATCCTCTTGTCACATTGTCTCAGTTAAGTCTGCGCTTTTCTGTTCCTTTACACTTAGGGCACGGAAAAGTTTGTTACTGTTCTTTTTATGAAGTTACCTGCGTTTTGAAGGATTGTCAATGTTTCTTTGACTTTCACGCTTGCACGCTTTATGTTAATTCATTTACGACAAGCTTCATTTGAGTTCATTTTTTCATGATAATGGTATTTAACCCACTAAGGAGAAAGATATTGACGTATACACTGGTCACTGAAAAATAACACATTCTTTGCATTTTTTCCTTCAAAATTGCAAAACCTTAGGTTGCAATATTGGTGGGAGCATGTTGGTCTTTTGATACAACTTGAATAACATTCAGTACTGGTCTACTCTTCAATAAATATACATTATGAGCCATTTCAGTGTCCTTAGTAAGGATGAGATTCATGGGGGTAGTCTAGAATTCATGGGGCCGCACACCAAATTATAAAATAGACTCCACACTTTATTGACAGTAAACTATCCCAAAAAGACCAAATACAGAATAAATATTAGTATTGTGTATTAAATTTTCACCACCACCAGTAAAATCCAGTTCTTACCATTTGCTAGTAGGTGTCACCTTGCTGATTCCAGCCCAGTTGGGGTTATTTCTCTAGCCCCCATTGTTCCTCAGCAATCAGTGTTGATAATTTTGGTGCCTAATATGTTACTTAGGTTTTGTATAGTCAGGAAATCAGTGTCAGGCAGGAGCAAGAAAAGGGGTGTTATTAAGAGCTCCAATAAGAGGTGTCAGAAGTCAGAAGCACACCCCTTGCCTGACATTGCCCATCTGACAGTACAAAGTCTAAACAGCATATCAGGCACTAAAACTGACAACATTTACTGCTTTGGAACAGTGGGAGCTGAAGAACTGTGTGAGAATCATTGGAGCAGAGTCTATTCAAATATGCAAAGAGCTGGAGTATTGTAAGCAGCCTTTTTCTTGTGGCGGGCATGCGTAGTCGGCTTTACCCTAGGCCCGAGGCCTAAAAGTTTGAAGCCAACCCCTGGAAGAAGACGCATGAAGACCTCATTCCTGAAGCATGGAGGATGCCCCCAAGTGCTGTTTGAGTGCTGGGGCCTGTCCCCAGTGCTGCGTGAGAACTCATTTGCATACCGGCGAAAAACAGGATTTTAACCAAACGGCGGCACGGAGAAGACATCTAAAGGTAGGAGAAGAATAGCCTTTCTTAAGGCTATTCCTACGTCTTAGTGAGAAAACAATGAGTTTAAATGATAGGATCCCTTTAATGAAAAGGGAATCAGCATCATTTGATGTATGTACAAGCCACTGGACCGTTTTCAATAAAAGCTTGTCCAGTGGAGTTGAGTAAAAATAATAGCACATACTCGCCTCTCTTGGGCTTCAAACACTCCCAAGCCTCTGCTGTCATGCCCCCTGGGGGTCACCGCTGGGGCCTGTGATTGGGCTTCAGAAGTGACATAGGCGTGCCGGCGTAATGACATCAGTATGCCCCACATGACTGCTGAGGCCCATTTTCAGGCCCCAGCCATGTCCCCTAGAGCACTTGACGCCAGACACAGGCCTAAGAGGCCCAAAGAGGGCACACTGTCCTTGCTCTCACCCTAACACCTTGATTACCTTGAATAAACATCCAAGAGTCCATGCATATCCTTGCAACGTATAAAAACAAAAAATTTCATAAGACACATAAAAAGCCCCAATGCAGTCTCTCTTTTTCTCACAGTATTTATCAGGGTAAACGAAACAGCAGTTATATAGGTATGAGGGACCCAGCTGCTTTATTCCTTTTATGTATGTAATTGGCAACAAAAGATCGGAAACGATCAGAAGATAAAACCTAGGTAAGTTAATAACTGGCTTCATGTATTTTGCATATATTGTAGTGTGATGGGTGAAAACTATCCGGTACAATGTATGTATTGCTTAATCATGGTGATGCTGTCATTCATGTAGGTATATAAAAATTTTCGGCGGTCTATCTAAGCTGGTATTTTTACTATGATAACTTTGTATTCCAATCTTTCAGGTTGCTTCTCAAAGGTGATATCCAGCTTGTGAAAAAAAAAAAAAGCTACAAATGTTGAGAATACAACATTAATTCTCCGGTGTTCCTCCCAGTTTTTGTATATAAGCAGACAGCACATAACCACTGCAGTCAGTGGCCACACCAGTCACGTGATACAATATTTACATCATGGCCATTGATTGGCAGCAGCAAAAAATTGTGCACATATGACCTGAGATGATACATGTTTTTTTTTATTAGACATCTGCCCAAATTTCCTAGAAAGAAAGATGCTTGAAGGTCTTCAGTGGTGCATTCAATTTACTCAAGCGATGTGTTGAATTGTAACATTAACAACCGTACACAGGACTTTACTAAGAAAAACACCTTCGATTAAGCTCCTACACAGTCTGGATAATGTACAAAAAGCATTTCTAATGAGAGGTCTAGGGGTGACCAGTTAAAATGCAGTCAAGCAGTCAACGAAACATTTGTCTTCTATCTTTAATAATTTTAATTAAAGTCAGTTGGTATAAAATTTCCAACCTGCATAAATTACTGTTCTTTGCCTAAATACAAACTTGGTCGGTAATAATACCGTAGACGTTCATTGGCCATTAGCCTTAATGAGAAGATTTTTGCTGGTGTTCTCGCTCTCTTAATTACATCTGTATTAGATGGCCAGCCAAGTTTTTCAAGCCTTGAAGGTTGTGATTCTAAACCTCACTTGTTACAATATTCCACAAATTTGAATCATCCTAAGTATCACATCCATCATTTGGATACCCGTTGTGTCAACCTCTTTACTAAAATTAGGAAATACATTATTACAGCAATTGAACCTTTCGAAAACTGAACTTCTTGTGTTCCCTCCATTTACTTACCGACCTAACCCCAATATCTCCATTTCCATTTGAGGTAATACTATAACACCAAGCAGCATACCCGCTCTCCCAGGGTTGTATTTACCTCAGTCCTCTCCTTCACCCCACATATTCAGTCACTTACACACTTGTGTCACATGCTTCTCAAAAACATCTAATGAATCAATCCTTTTGTCTTTGTGGACACATCAAAACCCTTATCTTCTTGTCTTGACTATTGCGATTCTCTACTAATTGAGCTTCTTCTTACTAAACCTTCCCCTCTACAATCTGTCCTGAATGCAGCAGTCAGACACATCAAAAATCCAACACACAAATGAATCTACCTTGTGCCAGGTGCTGCAATGATTGACCATCACCATAGAATACAATATAAGCATATAACGCTCACCCACAAGTCCCTCCATAGCGCTGCACCTCCCTATAGCTCCTTCCTTATCACTGTCTACCATCACAATCATCCTCTTCATTCTGCCAATGACTTAAGATTTATATCCTCTGTTATTCGAACATCCCACTCCTGTCTCCGAGACTTTTCTTGAGCTGCACCAGTGCTCTGGAATGCTTTACCTGGGACAATCAGGTTAACACCCAAATACAGCAGCTTCAAACTTACTCATCTTTTCAAACACATCTTTTCAAGCAGGCTTATCACACAACCACGTCACACTACTTGACATTACACTAAACTAAGGTTTCTTATCCTAAACTATCCTACCTGTTCCTAAGAACTTGACCCCTCCATCCAAAAGTTACCCTGTACTCCATGCACTCAGTATCTGTATATTCACAGATATAATCTCGTGATGGGCTTATACATCTTCAGTTATATGATCTTATTTATTAAAAGATGCCTGGCCAGTATACTAAACAAGTCCTCTTCTGATCCCTATTTCTTCATAGATTGTAAGTCCTTTATCAGCATTGTCCTCACTCCTATTGTTTAATATGTTAATGATTGTTTGTCCATGTACCCTTTGATTTGTAAAGTGCTATGGAATATGTTGGCGCTATATATATAAAAATTATGGTCTGTCCACTGGGACCACAGGAACCATGAATATGGGGGTCTCCAATTCTACATGACTTGTGTACCTCACTTCTACTTATTGCTGAAGGTACCATCTAACATACCTCCAACATTCAAGTACTAATCCCCTATCCTTTGAATATAGGTAAGTATTTTAGTGGAAAAACGCCTTTAATGTCCTCATAGCTGGAAAACTAGAACTGAACAGTCTCTATTTCCGTCTCTCTCTCTCTCTCCCGCTTTCTTTCTCTTTCTCATTCTTCACATATATGCAGATTTACAAAGCTCCACTGTAATATACTCTAGCTGTAACTTGCTGCTAATCCATTGTACATGGTACTTGAAAAACTTCTTTCCCAAAAGTCAGATTAATAGACCGTTCTCCCCCTGTTAGTGCTTTGAAAATATTTATGAGGCTTTAAAACTGTTATGAAACATTTGTAACAAAGTTGCATGCTGGTCTGCTAAAAACTAACAGAGACTAGAAACAAGGGTGACAACATACATTCCTGTTTTATATTCTGGGATTAAATTTCTCTTTAAACCATAAGATTTAACAAGGCAATAAAATAACAAATTAGAGCATGCACAGAAACTCTGTGTGTTTCCTTACGTGGTTTCATTTATCAATTCATCTTTCTCGGTCTCTCTCTATGTACCCCTATCTATCTGAGCTTTAAGTACACAAGTTCCTGTTAGTACCACGGAAAGATTCTATGGATAAATATGGTAAAATTTAACTCCTAAAACAAGCCAATTTTTTGTCCCTGACCCAAGTGGATGAATATGTTTGCTATACCTGCTCTTAACCAACCCGTAGCTCCTGAAGCTCACTCGCTCATGGGTGGCAAGTACGGATAAGCAAATCTATTTGGCACAATTCAAGTTTGGTTCAAATGTCTCATAACTTTAGGATTTTCGCAAATCCAAAACTATTTGGGATTAGTTTCAGACAATTTCATAATGGCAGTGTTACTCTATATCAGGGGTAGGCAACCTGTTTTGTTTGGCGTGTCGATTTAAATTAAGAAATCAAAGATTAGGTCCTCGCGGTGCTGGGCAATAATTGTAAAGCTGACTATCCCTACACTAAAGTCATGTACCTCAAACCCTAACACTAAAGTGCTGCCACGAGATGATTGTGAACACCTGTGCTTACTGCTATTTCCGTACCTGTACTTTATATATCCCAACAAATTTAGCAAAAATGTCAAGTTCAGCCAAACCCGAAATTATTATACTGTAGGGACTCTTCACACCCCAGATTATAAGAAATGGAGGCTCAGGGGAGGTGATCAAACAGAAAAATAAAACCAATGTTACTCACCTTCCCTGGACTCCAGCGTGACTCCCTGTTCTCTTCGGCACTCTGCCTGATGCTAACGTAACCCTGATGACCCATCAGCAGTCTCTCATGTCAGGCAGAAGTGAAACAGGGAGTCGCTTGCAGGAGAGATGAGTGACATTGTTTTTATGCTTGATCACCTCTCCTGGACCTCCGCTTAATATAGTCTGGGGTCTGAAGAGACCTCACACTATAATAATAGCAGGATTTTTTCTTCTATTTTTGGTTCGCATAAAACTGCTAGGCATGTTTGTCTAAGTGTTACCACCTCAGAAACTTGGGCTGCCAGAGAAATATGCCTCACATGCCACTCTTGGAGGCTCGTTGTACTTCACACATTGATCTGGCATGATGAAGGTGATTAGACCGAAACACCCCTGCTTAACATTGGATCAATTTTTCATTTATACCTAAATACCGTTTTTTCCATGGCGCATCAACCTATGTTAACTTTCCAATAAATGTATTTGTTTATTCATCACTGAATCAAAAGTGTGCAGCAGATAATTTCTTTTTGGATACTGACAGGGTCGGAGGACCCATTTTCTGCTTGCACCTCAATCCAACATATGAGTGTGCAGTTCCACTTTTTTCTTTCACATGCCACTCTTGGCAAGCATGCCGGGGTAAATAATGGAAAATAGATAATTGACCAGCTTTCAGCAACATAAACTAACCAATCTAAACCAGTTAATGACACCTAGGTTCTAGGGTTGAGCATTCAAGATCGGAAAAGATCAGATCCCGATCAGCGATTGAGCAAATTTCACGATCGCGATCAGGATCGACTGGAAAATGATCGGAAATTGGATTTTGAAATCTCAAGATCGACTCAACCCTAAAAGTGACTTTTCCTATAGAGAAGCATTCGCTAGGGTTGAGCGATCGGGATTGGGAAAGATCGGATCCCGATCGTCGATCAAGCAAATTTCACAATCGCAATCAGGATCGGCTGGAAAATGATCGTAAATCGGATTTTAAAATCGATCCTGAAATCTCAAGATTGGCTAGGTCCGAATCCAGGCAAGGACAATATCTGCAAGGAGTCTGTGTGTTCTGTGTGTTTGTGTGGGTTTCCTTTGGCTACCCCAGTTACCTCTCACACTCCAAGGACATACTGGTAGGGAATTTAGATTGTGAGCCCTACTTATTTATTTTTCTTACGTATATAGCACCATCATATTCTGCAGCACCTAATACATTAGAAATATTTTTTCTTAACTAATCCTGGGGTGCATTTTATAGTCAGATGTGTTTTCGTCCAAAAAATACAGTACTTGGATCTGTGAAAGATCCATACACATCACAGTACTCTTTTCTGCTGGACTCTCTACCCAGTGTCATATATAGAAGAAAGGTGCATACTACCGGAACTCAACTAAAAATTTTGTGGATCTTCTTCCTACTACAAAAACGTATGTAATATATCAAAGTGAATGTTCATTTCATTGATATAAAACAACATATATCAGCTTGAAAGTTTTAAAGGCAATTATACGGTATTGAAAAGTTAATGGCAAGGTCATGCCTGTAAATGTCTCACGTGTATTTTCTGAAGATTCTTTCAGTACTGTGTAGGCCAGCAGACAAAAATAGAACTAATGCCATTGAATTATTGCGTTTTCCTTCTAAACACGTACAATAGGTAAATTGCACTGAATATATTTCAAGCACAACTAGATCAACAAACATAGATATTCCATGTGTATAAAAATGGCATTGGAAAATACTTTAAATTGTGTAATTAATATTTTAATTATATTTCTTAACTATCATCGCTTCCCACTGTGAAAAGTAACAGGGATGGCAATTTTCAAGAAGGATGACAAGATTGCCTTCATTACTGGTCAAGGATGCTTGCGTATGTCTCCAATGTTCTTAATTTTGCTCATGAATGCGATTAGATGAACTGATTATCTACTCAGAAATAGGAAAAATTCAAGAGTCTGTGCAGGTATTTTTAGCATAGATTTTTCTGGATAGGGAACCAGACTTTCATCTCTGTGTTATCAACGCAAGCATTCCTATCCAGTACATTTAACCTACTCAGCAGGGAGCAGCAAATTTCTGATTATCATTTAAACTTCACTTTTAACAAGAAACTTGGGTGAACTTACTTTGTAGTCTTCGGAATCCATTGTATTTTTTACTGTTCCTGAACGTGTCGCTCTATTTCTGTAGAATCATATCTATATAAAAATGAGCAGCAGGTTATCATTTCAGCAATCTCTTCAGATCAAATGTTTTATCTTGAAATTATCCATCGATTCATGAGTGAAATCTGCTGTTTGCTGTCTTACAAGCAAATGATACCGACAGAACGTTAATAGATAAAACTAAATGGATAAAATAAGTCAAGACCGCGAGTACACCTGCCAGGTTATCAGATGCAGTTCAGAACCAAACCAAGAACCAGTACTAGATACACTGATTAAAATGTTCAACGTGGTGCCATGTGTCCAACAACCCCCGGGCTGCAACAGCCCAAATCCCACAATGGTGTTTATGAGAACCCCAGATGGTGGGGATGGACTTGGCTGGACTGCTGGACAGAGCGGCACGGGTCAGGAAACACCAAACACACAGCGCACCACAAATCATGGTAAACCAGACACTGAGATCTCTTACCAGTAGATGTTTTGGGTTCCAGTGTAGATCCAGGGATCCAGATGGATGTGGCGGCTGGTCAGCAGGTGGTAGCAGAGAGTAAATCGTAGTCATATGGTCTGGGTCGTGACCAAGAGGGTAACACAGTACAGTGGGAAATCCAAAGGGAGCCGGTAACAGGAGCAGTAGCATAGTACTAACAGTGTTCAGGAAGCAGAGGTCTAGAGGCAAGACGGGGTCAGAAACAGGAGCAAAGCACAGTACGAAATCAGGATTCAAAGGCAAGATCAGAGGTAAGGCAAGGGGCCACAATTCAGGCAATCAGATACAAGAGAATGATTACTATCAAGATGAGAAGTACAACTGAATAGCCAATGGCGGTCCAGAGCCAGAGCCCTCCTTAAATAGGATCTGGCCTAGAAGCAGGGACTCAGGAGTACAGAGGGGAAAGGGCCGGTAGCTTCCACACAGCGCTGTGGAGGCTCAGATCCTCCCTGTAAAAAACACCACTGTAGTTGTCTTTGTTATACTATCCACAATTGTAAGATAGTATATGGATCCAATAATTTCTATGGCCCCATACGCATGTCTGTGTATGGGTCGTAGAAACTAGCTGCAAATCATGGGGCAAGTCTATTGTTATCCGTATTTGCAACACAAACTTGCAGATACAAGTATAGGGGATCATACAAATCTTTTTAAGGATATGTGGTTGCAAATGACATGCTGATGCAATGCAGATATATTTTTTGAGATTTGCGTATCAGGATTTTTTGAAAGGTAAACAGCACTACAGTCATCAAGCCTGAATATTCTAGTAAAGAGAAAAATTGATGGTTTTAATTGGCACATTAGAAGACTTCTTAGAGCCCATTCACACGGAGATTACGGGCGCGCAATCTGGCACGTATACACTTGTCAGAGTTTGCGTGCTGAAATCAGATTCCATTCATTTCAATGACGGGTTACGGGCGTATAACGCTCGTTATTTTGTGCCCGCAAAACTACACGCGTTATACGCCCATAACCCGACATTGAAATTAATGGGTTGAGCTGATCTTGAGATTTCAGGATCGCTTTTAAAATCTGATTTCCAATCATTTTCCATTCGAACCTGATCCCGATCTCAATTCCGATCCTAATGTAAGTCAATAGGATTTTTTTATTGATCGAAAATCAGATTTTAAAAACGATCCTGTTTACTACACAGCGTGGAGTCCAAAAATTTTGGACTGTAGTGATTAAACAATCCGCCAGCAACTTAGTCCCCCCACTTACCTGCACAGAACCACTGCCGCCTCCTCTCCCATTGTGTATGCCGCTCCCCGGAGCTCCGGGCGCCCTGGCTAAGGAGAGTTTGGGTAGGTACAGGGCGGGGAAATGTGAATGCAGTAGCAGCAGTAACACTAGGCTAGGGAGGCAGGGGCGCACACAGCGCTCTGCCGGCGTGTGAAAAGAGAGGAGAGGAGAGAACAATGGCCCGAAGCTCCAGGGAGTGGCAGCGGTTCTGTGCAGGTAAGTGGGTTGAGCGATCGGGATCGGAATTCCATTCCCGATCTTTTTTAGGTGGGATCGGAACCCGATCGCGATCGTGAAATTTACTCGATCGCCAATCGGGATACGATCTTTTCCGATCATGATCGCTCAACCCCAGTCACTACTCAACTCTATAGAATTCTATACCAATCTGAGGAGGGAGAAAGGAACAAGAAGTCCAGGGCATAAAATGGGATAAAGAGAAGAAAGACAGTCCTTGGGTGAGTTCACTTCTACATTGTTTTAATCAGTTCTTCTGTCCCATCATAACAACAGATCCCAATGAATCCTATTGACTATAAGGGTTGTTTTCACAATGATTCGCCAGAGAAGTTTAGGTGGACTGAATATTAATACAAGCTTCCTATCACAACCAAAGCCATTTACTTACATCAATACATTTCAGTACTTCTCTGTATATGTCCTGCATGATCCTATGGCTGTTTATGGGTGAAAGAGAGACAGTTATTGAGCAGATTCTCTTCTATGCACTTTGTGCAGTATTGGACTTTTAGTTTCCACCCACAGACTCAGAGAGGACTGTCAACTGCAGATACAGAATTCAGAAGCGGAAACTGCTGAGTAATGCAAAATATAAGTCGTATAATATGAGCATAGTGTTATTTCTTAGGTACACATACATGGCAGCTTATATTGAAAAGTTAAGAGACAACAAGCACACTTTAAGTAGGAGTATTAAAATGTCCCAGGGACACAACACTTACAGAGGAATAATAAAAATCCACAATATTCTTTTCCTGATCACAAGAAATTTTTATCCTTCAAATTAGCATTTTGATGTTTAATATCTGCAGAAATAGTGAAAGGGGTTTTCAAGGAATTGGACAAATCACAGAGGAGGCCGGGGAAGGTGTGACATTAAAAAAAATTCATACTCAACTGTCTTTGGGGCTTTGGTGTCCACCACCAATGGTGTCCAACACCACCATGCCTTTGCTGTGAGAAGTCAAGCACCACACGTGATTGGCTGAGCAGTGGCAGGAAAGGACCTGGTGACATCTCTTTAGCGGGCAGGAACCTGCAGCCGCTGAGGCAATATACAGCACAGGACCTCCAGTGGCAAAGCGAATGGACAGCAGCCATGGACAATGGAGTGCCATGGACAGGTGAGTATGATATTTTTATGTTACACCTTTCCCACCCTCCTCTGTGATTTGTCCTATTCCTGGACAATCCCTTAAGTAACAAACACATTACATGACTTACCTTGTATCGATCCTAACCTACATCCCAATATTATTTCTTATATCATATTACAGTAGCGTATACACTAGAAAGAAGAAGCTCCTCAAAATGCTAATTTCCAGGACAGGATAGTAATGCTGGTTAATTTTAGCTCTGAAGTTTCCTAAATTGTAAATGAGGCTCTGGGCTATAAAACCAGCTGTAATTTATAATAGTAAGTAATCTTATATATTAAAAACTATTTTTATAAAAAAAAATTATACTTGAAAACCGTAATGCAATATTATATGATAGAAGAATCCCACAGTATACCTATGTGTTACTGTAATAAGAGGCAATAGGGGTTATTTTCCAAGACTAGAGCTGGCCTTATTCTTTTAATAGCTGATAACATGGCCAATACTTTCTTCCCCTGATATCTGCTGAATATATTTCAATTCTTTAATATAGATTGTGAGCCTCATATAAGGATCACAATGTACTTTTTTTTCCTATCTGTATGTCTTTGTAGAATGGGAGGGAATGCACACAAGCATGGGGAGAACATATAAGCACCTTGCAGATGGTTTTTTTTTGCCCTTGGCGGGATTTGAACACAGGACTCCAGCACTGCAAAGCACTGTGTTGCCCTGCTGCCCGAATGTATTTCGTACATATCAGATGGTTGGATGGTCCAAATT
This sequence comes from Leptodactylus fuscus, assembly GCF_031893055.1. NCBI lineage: Eukaryota > Metazoa > Chordata > Amphibia > Anura > Leptodactylidae > Leptodactylus > Leptodactylus fuscus. The sequence continues at coordinate 55,971,466 of NC_134269.1, forward strand.
TGTATCCTTGACTGACCCAAATCTAAAATGCATAGTTACCTTAAACCATTGATGGCTTGTATAGGGGCCACAAAAACCAAGGAGCCATTTTTTTTTATCAATGATACATACATTTTCGGCTCTATTTACCCTTATTTTTAGATAGTGTGTCCTAAAGTGAATTGGACTAGATACGGATTGGAAATCCCTTTGTGTTATCATAATGTAAGTAGGGAAGTTTACATAAGATTGTAAACTTATACAGTGAATTTAATGTGCCGATTTCTCTGCAAGGTTTCACCCTGTCTTTGTTATGGTGGGCTTGAAGTCTTATGTGTTATGAATATAAAGAAGTCCATGTTATCCTTGTACGCAGGCCCATATGTTGGTTTTCCATGCATGAGTAATAAGACATCTACACTATATCCTTCTGCTAGCTAAAGAAACCAAGTCTTAAAATAAATACAACTGAAAGTCTAGACTTATATATAGGGTGAAGACAATGAAATGTTAATCAGGAGTTATCACTCATAGACTTCCTATGGCTTCATCTTCCTAATGCAGAATATGGTTTCATGCTAAACAGAACAGAGATTAGTTTATGGATTTACTTTTGCAAAATCCCTCTCCGATAAGATGTAACCTGACAACTCTTGAAAGGTTCCCTTCCTCCTGTTAAACGAGGGGGGGGGGGGTGGAGGTGAGACATTACCATGCATGAAGTTGTAAGACATATATTGTATATGATAAATATGTCAGAAGGAACGCAAGGATGACAGTAGCTAATGTAAATAGAGATAATCTATAGCGATTGGTTTTCTCCAGGGAGATTACATGTCAATGTACAGTGATCTAACAAGAGCTGCTTTGAAAAACACATCTGAGTGAATGTTCTCCTAGGAACCAGAGAGGCCTAGGACATCAGTCGGAGGAAATAGACCCCGGCTCAATACACCGGTGAGGGTAAAAATATCAGTTTTCATTTAAGGATTGAACTTTCTGGCAGGACATGAATTCTAGAATACAGACATAGCTCTGTGAACAGTGCAAGGAAATCTTCTATGGAGCGAGAAAGTGCCAAACTTAAAACCGTCTATTGAAGTGCAATAGATGCAATTACTTACTTAACATTCGCCTTAATTGTAGTCTACAGCCGCCGTCTACTTTCCCCCATTGAATCTGGAAATAAAAGTTTTGATTGCTGACGGTGCAATATTTTAATTTCAGCAGCTCGGGGAGAAGTATTAGAGGCGAAGATTTCGAGAGAGTAAAAAGTTTGCTTATCGCTGCCAGTATTTGCTCTCTTGAAGAAGCGGCATCGCCTCAAGACTGTTGAAATTAAAATAAACACTGCAGTCAGCTCTTTGCAGCTTACTTGTAGTTTTGACAGCAGCAAAGCTAAATAGCACCACAGCCTTCCACTTATTTAAAATACATCAAAGAATGGAGAAAAAGGTACCAGCCAAGCAAAAATTTTCAAAGAATATTTTCTAGCTGCCCTGACAGGCTGTTAAATGGATATTATAATCACCCAGTCTACAGACTGTCTGCTTTTAATGCAAAAGTGACACATACTGTGTCAGACACAACCAAGAAACTCAAAGTAATTGTACAGCACCCAGAATACTTTGCTCAGGTACCAGATATACATTTGGGAAGCTTCCAAAATGCCTGTAAGAGATTGTAACAGTGTCGTTCTAATGTGCTGCATTATTTTAGCTGAATTTACTTTGAGATGTGTTGGATCACCGTTTTAATAGAAAAGAAGTTCCTAGCACAGCCCGGAGGAAGATTTTTCTTCTTACTCTGCTTTAAAGGGCAAGCGTTGGCTGAATTGGAAAAACTTATAACAGATCCTGTTAAAAAAATATTTCTATCCAATATTAATGATGGATATAATACCCATCTATGAACATTTAATAAAGTCAGATTATATTACTGGCTTGTCTAGACTTATGCACATGTTATTATGGTTGCCTTTTGTACAAAAGTGTAATTGGACTTCAAGAGAGGTTTTGGGTTCCAAAAAAAATTGTGCCATGCGTCATTAAACTCTGTATATACCAAGTCATCAGCACAAAAAAAATTGGAAAACCCCTATAATTGGCCTAGATTGAGGTCCAGATGAGAATTGGCCAATAGGGTGTTTGTATGATGGTTCATCTTTATGTTTTCCCCATGTCTAGAAATCTAACCTCAGAATGCTATTTTGCCCTTGATTTGAAATTTTATATTGATATAAAATTAATCGTTGGCAGCAGATATCCCTTATGTATTGCCAACGATCACAAAAGCAATCACCCATGCAAATGGATATTAGAGGTGTAATAAAGGTTTAGATTGTCTTAAAGGTGTATTGCAGGTTTGGATTAATATCTGTGACATTTCCTAGTACCACCTTACAGTAAATGAAATGTTGCCACCACTATACACAGAAAATTTGTACAATGCCCATAAAAATCATGCCATATTGTGCCCTATAATAACATTATATGGTGTGGGAATACCAGTGCTACATAATGACCAGATGCAGTGGCATAACTAGGAGTGGGGGAGCCCTGTGGCGAACTTTTGACATGCCCCCCCCCCCCCCCCGACCAACACCAAAGACCTCAACCAACTGACCCCTACCCCCCGCCCACATTTCTACGCATACTATAATGCCCCATATTGGCCCCTGCACACAGTATTATTCCCCATAGTGGCCCCAGTACACAGTATTATTCCCCATAGTGGACACCCATGGACAATTATTATACTCCGCTGCATTCTCAGCCGCTACTAGCCATCTTCCAGGACGTCATATGACCGGGTGGCCTGTGTCATGATGCATATGGACGCAGGTCCAAGGACATGCGAGATCTTGCAAGTAGGCCCGAAGTAGGCCCAAAGCATGCCCGGAACGTGGAGAGGTAAGTAACAATGTTTTTTATGTTCCCTTACCTCCCCTGGACCTCTGATCATTATACTCGGGGGTCCGAAAAGACCCCCGAGTATAATAGTGCTTGTGGGGCCCGTGACATCACTTACTGATCCCAGCCCCTGCCAGGATCAGTAAGTAAGTAGGGCCAGTTACTGGCTGGAGTAACTCCAGCTGGTAACAGCCTATTAAAAAAAAACAAAAACGCAGTGGTAGCGACGGTCGCCGGGCCCCTAATGTCCCAGGCCCTGTGGCATCTGCTACCGCTGCTACCCCGGTAGTTACGCCACTGACCAGATGGTTTTTATGTCCAAGGTTTTTACTTCTCATATGGCTTGTAGTTTCTCAAAGTCATCCTCAAAAAGATGCCCCTATAGATGGAGAAGCACTGCTGAAAAACTAACCCTATGTGTGTGTGCATAATAGAGAATTAATAGGGTATGAGTCACATCAGGGATGAATGCAGATGGAATCTTTTTGTACAGAATTGTAAAATGTGTTAGTACTATGAAAATAATAGGTAATAAATATACCATATTCAGAACAATCGCATTGAGAAAGCATGATTTGGTTATAATAATGTAATTACATAGTTTTTTTTAATATTCACACTTGTTCTTTGTTAATTGCTAGCGATGTAAAAGCAATCTCACATCTTTAATAAGTAAACATTTGGAATAATTAGAACTCAAAAGTTTCAAAACTTTTAATGATTTTTAGACTTTATCTTTAATGTCCGGAAACAGATGCTGGTGACCATGAGGAAAGGTAAGTCCGAACTCCAAAATGTAATGGTGAAATAACATGGTCCTAGTTTTAAATACCACGAGCCAATGTGTAGTGAGCAAGTTTAATCTATTTTCTTGGATTAATTCATATTTACACTATCTCACAAAAGTGAGTACACCCTTCACATTTTTGTAATTATTACATTATATATTTTCATGGGACAACACTGAAGATATGACACGTTGATACAATGTAAAATAGTCAGTGTACAGCTTGTATAACACATAGATATTAACAAAAGTAGCAACAAAAGTGAGTACACCCCTAAGTGAAAATGGACAAAATGTGACCAATTAGTCATTTTCCCTCCCCTGATGTCATGTGACTCATTAGTATTTCAGATGTAAATGGAGAACAAATTTCTTAAATTTGGTGTTATCGCTCTCACACTCTCTCATACTGGTTACTGTAAGTTCAATATGGCCCCTCATGGCAAAGAACTCTCTGATCAGAAAAAAAAGAATTGTTTCTCTACCTAAAGATGGCCTAGGCTATAAGAAGATTGCCAACACCCTGCAACATGGTGGGCAAGACCTTAGAGCAGTTTAACAAGACAGGTTCCACTCTGAACAGACCTTGTCATGGTCAACCAAAGAAGTTGATTTTTGTGCTCAGTGTTATATCCAGAGGTTGTCTATGCAAAATAGGCATGCTGCCAGCGGTGCTACAGAGGTTTAAAGAGGTGGGGAGGGCCTGCCTGTCAGTTCTCAGACCATACGCCACACACTGTATCAAATTGGTCTGCATGGCTCATCCCAGAAGGAAGCCTCGTCTAAAGATGATACACAAGAAAGCCCACAATTTACTGAAGACAAGCAGATTAAAGACCTATGGATTACTGGAACCATGTCCTGTGTTCTGATGAGACCAAGATTGGGTTTAGATGGTATAAATAAGGTAGCTACAGTTCTTTGAGGGAACCATGATTGCTAATATGTACTGTGACATATTGAAGCAGAGCATGATCCTTTCATGATCCCAAACACACCTCCAAGATGACCAATGCTTTCTTAAAGAAACTGAGGGTAAATGTGCTGGACTGGTCAAGCATATCACAAGCATATCACAAGACCTAAACCCTGTTGAGCATCTGTGGAGCATCCTCAAATGGAAAGTGGAGGAGCACAAGGTATATAACATCCATCAGCTCTGAGATATTGTCATGGAGGAGTGGAAGAAGATTCCAATGACAACTTGTGACGCTATAGCGAACGTTCGAGAGAGTTAAGGCAGTGCTGTAAAATAATTGTGACCACACACAATATTGACACCTGGGGCACAATTTCTCTATTTTCACTTTTGTTGCTGGGGTTTAGACATTAGTGGCTGTGTGCTGAGTGATTTTGATGGCCCAGCACATTTACACTGATATACAAGCTGTATAATGACTACTTTAGAGTGTATCAAAGTGTTATATCTTTAGTGTTGTCTCATGAAGATATGTAATTAAATAAGTACAAAAATGTAAGGGGTATAGTCATTTATGTGAGATACTGCATTATATAGACTGGCATATGGGTGTAACAATGCCAAAGATTAAAATTTCATTTTAGTTTGTCAGCAACCGGAGTAGCAGTGGCACCACCTGAACATGGCTTCTGCTCCACAGACCATGTGATATCACCATCACTAGTCACATGGCCTCCTTGCATCTCAGTGCGCTATGCTTGGCTTTCTGAGAAAAGGCTGCGTTGACCTGATCACAAAGGCGATCTTCAATTGATGACCTACTCTAAGGTTGGGTCTTCATTTAATGAGCCTGGAAAACCCCTTTAAGTGTGTGACTGATGTTAAAGGGGTTGGCCACTTTCAGACTAATATTGACAAACAAATGTACAATAAAAAGATATACAATTTTCCAATATACTTTCTGTATCAATTCCTCATGGTTTTCTAGATTTTGGCTTGCTGTCATTCATTCTGTTACTTCTAGAGGGTAAAACTCTGACCATGGTCATGTGATGTACGGTCCATGGTCATGTGATTTACGGTCCATGGTCATGTGATGAGCACACAGGTGCACAGCTGATTACCAGGCAGATCTTGTACTTATCACATGACCATGGACCACTAGTGAAAATAGAAGCTGTGTGTCTTGTTCATCTCCTTGGGCTGTTCGGTGTAACAGGCAGCGCAGTGTTAGGCCGGGTTCACACGGATTTACGCGCCGCGCTAGTTTGCGGCCGTGCATTTATTCACGGCCGCAAACTAGCGCGGCGCATACGCTCCCCGCTCCCATTGAACTCAATGGGAGCGTGTACGGCACGCAAAGGGTCACGCGGCGTCTACGTACCAAATCTCGTGGCACGTAACTCCGTGTGAACCCGGCCTTAGAGTATGGAACTGTTAAAGGGATTCAATCATTAAAACTGAATTTTTGTCTCCCTAACACGTAAAAATAGCCTTAAGAAAGGCTATTCTTCTCCTACCTTTAGATGTCTTCTCCACGCCACCGTTCCATAGATATTCTGTTTTTCATCTGTATGCAAATGAGTTTTCTCGCAGAATTGGGGGTGGACCGCAACTCTCAAACAACACTGACGGCATCCCCAATGCTGCGAGAGAAATCTCCAGCGATGGCCTCTTCTTCCTCTGAAACGCCTCTTTCCACAACATCTTCTTTGGATGGCTTTTTCTGGCTAAAGGTAGGAGAAGAATAGCCTATGTGTTAGGGGGAAAACTTCAGTTTTAATGATTGAATCCCTTTAAGTACAAGGACTCACAGAGCAGAAAACCAAGTCTGTTCTATTTTCACTTTGCATCTGTATTTACTTTACAGTGTGCCAAGATGACTTCATAACTAGTAAAGATACCAAACTGGTTAATAGTCACATATCTAGGTCTCCAGAGATTGATCAATGATTACTAGGTTAACTCATTCTATTCAATCATTACTTCAAAATGGCGCCACCTAGATCTATTGTTAATGGTTTTTGGACATTGCCAATGAGTCTTAGTTGGACTGATCTGCAGTGCAATCAATAGTCCAGTGCAAGCCTGATAGCAGCACACAGCAAAAACCCAAGCCAAGTGAAAAGTTCCTCCAATCCAACATGCATCTTTTTGGTAACAAACTTGGTAGGGCATAGTGTTTGCAGAAACATTACATACTGAAATAGTGGGCTTTTAGAGTATCTAGTACGTAGTAACATCAATGGTGACCAAGGAATTACCATAAGTTGCCATTTCAGATTTTCGGCATCAATTTAACCATTAGAACTTTGTAGATCGATATAGTACTGGATATTTAATTGGGAATAGTAATAGTTAGTGATATGATGCAACTAGTTATCTTGCTATGACTATTGGAAATATAAGAGTCTTCTAAATCACTGCTCCATAACCTGCGAGATGTTACATTATGTCCACATAGGTATCAGTACTATCTTGTAATAAAGTACATTTTCTGTTGCAGATGTGTGGAATACCGTATTTGTATTGTATCGTGACAATGACAATATTTCATATGAGGGACTAGAAAGTACTTCGTATTGGGTACTCTTTGCATATTTTGATATGACTATGTAACATGTTGGTATGAAATAAATAGAAAAGTAGATCTGAATAATTGCAAATTCTCTTTTGTCATAGAGTTTAGTGCAATTATCATGTTCCTTTTTTATAGCACATCCACATTATGGATGTGCAATGTGATTTCTAGCTATGACCCTATCACCTTTCATTGTGTCTGTCAGATATTTAATTGGCAAAATTGTCAGGTGCTTCTTAACAACATCTATAGTGAGAAGCTTTGCATCTGGAGATCATGCAGTCCAAGGGAAGCCACAGCGCGCCACCTATTCCACTATAAACATCCCTGACACTTCCTATAGAAATGGTTACAAGGGATAAATGGCACCAATAACCTATAAATCCATTGTTGCTAGATGGGTTTGGTTTTGCAGATGTTTATCGGTTTCAGTGAACGTAAACTTAAAGACATTTTGAAATTTATGGAGAATTTTGGATTTTTTTGAGTGTCTTCTCCTGATTAGTTGGGATCAGATTTGTTTGTGACACAGATTTAAAGCATACAGTATATCATATATACATATTAGTAGTAGTAGTAGTAGTAGTATTTATTTATATAGCACCATTAATTCCATGGTGCTGTATATCATTATATTAATTCCATGGTGCTTTACATTTGCAGGTTTATATACTGTACACAAAATATACAAAACAAACAATGCTAAGAGTGACCGACTGGCACGGTGGGGTAGAGGGTACTGCCCGCAAAGGCTTACAGTCTATGAGGGAAGAGGGATAGAGACAGAAGGTGAGGGGGGAGACTGTTCAGATGGTGATGTGGTGACAGTAGTGTTACTGGAGGTTGTAGGCCTTTCTGAATAAGTGAGACTTGAGGGTCTTCTTGAACTTGTGATTGTGGGGGTCAGTCTTATGTGTCTTGGTAAGGAGTTTCAGAGTATGGGAGATGCACAAAATAAATCATGGAGACCGTCATGTGAAGAGCGGATGAGAGCAGAGCGGAGTACGAGGACTTTGGAGGATCGGAGGTTACGTGTGGGCAGGTAGTGGGAGATTAGGTCAGAGATATATGGAGGGGACAAGTTGTGGATGGCTTTGTATATCAGCGTTATATTTTGAACTGTATTCGCTGGGCAATGAGTAACCAGTGAAGTGATTGGCAGAGGAGAACGGCCGATGAAGAACAGCGGGAGAGGTGAATTAAGCGAGCAGCGCAGTTTAAGGTGGACTGGAGGAGGGCAAGAGAGTTTGCTGGGAGGCCATGGAGAAGGGTGTTGCAGTAGTCTAAGCGGGAGATTCTGAGGACATGAACTAGCATCTTTGTAGTTTCAGGGGTGAGGAAGGAGTGGATTCGATGAATGTTTTTTCGTTGGAGGTGGCAGGAAGTGTTAAGAGTTTGGATTTGCGACTTAAAGGATAGGACAGAGTCCAAGGTTATCCCAAGGCAATGTGGACACATACCACAGTATGCTGTGCAATATTGTGTTCAAGATTAAAAAAAACAGAAACAACACCACACTTGTCCATGGAGTGTCTGATATTGCAGTTCAACAACAACAAAGTGAATGAGGCTGAGCTGAAAATAAAAAAAGATCACCTATGATCAGGTGTGATGTGTTTGGGAAACACAAGCCGTGCTTTTGTTTGTTTTTTGTTAATTCAAGGAAACCTGGAGCCCCACATTGCAAAAACAGAATGTAAAGTGAATGGGATTCTGGCTAATCCCATCTGCACATTGCAGAAAAAAATGTGCAGCAGTAATGCTGTGATTTCAAAAATGCCTGCGTTTTTGTAAATTGCAGCATGTCAATTACACCTATGGGAACGCTGGCATTTTCTGTATAGATATAATACAGGGAAAAAGTCTACAGAGGAAAACTCTGTGGACTTTCTGTGAAAAATGCTGTGAAAAACAAAATAATGTGTTTTTTCCGCAGCATTTTTGTCTGCAACTTGCTACGTAGGGCCTTAGCCTTAAAGGGGTTTTCCAGGCAAAAAATGTTGTTTGTTTTTTTAAATGTCTATTGGTCCTATTAATGGGTTAATAAATGTACCTATATACTTTTTAGTATATTTTAAGTATTTTCTGGGTGTCTCTGGGGGCCCCTAGTGTCTCCTACTTTTTTTTTACATCCTTCTGCCTCCTGCTATGTAACTAACTCCTCTCACCTCTCTCCCCCTCCTTCCTCACTCCCACCCTCCCAGTCTCTCTAGCTATCCTTCCTATGCTAGCTATCCTATATGTCCTGCCCTACCTACCCTACCCAACCCATATTACATACAGTACTTACTCTCCATGGCTTCTTGTGAGGCAGCCTCTCCTCCTCTGTACTTTGCGCTTGCTCTTCTACTGCGCATGCATAGACACGCAGTAGAGGTGATTTACTGGCAGCAGTGCATGCACACTGCTAGGAGAAGAGTGCGCACCCTGCCAGTACAGGAGGAGGACCCATTTTGCTAGAAGAAGCTGTGAACGGGTAAGTATGAGTAAAGTGGATTTGGGGGAGTAGTAGTGACGATCCGTTTCTGGAAGTGGGGAAACGGATCGTCACCGGATTATCAGAAAATGTCCCTGGGATGGTCAAATAACTGCCCCAGGGATATGGGTAAATATAATTTTTTTATTAATAATGTTATTTAGAAAGTAGGAGGGGTAGGCTGTTTAGATTAGTATAGGGATTTCATATTATCCCGGACAACCCCTTTAAGGAGTATTCAAATCTCAGCCAAACATGACCAAGATGCAAAGACATAGCTCCTTCTTTCAACCATAGCACTGCTTTCATATTTTCAATGTACCTCTATGGGAGTTCTGTAAACAGTATAGAACATTCATGTTTTGCTGTCTCCATAACTCAAGACTACATCACGTAACCTTCTTCTCATAAGAAACTGTAATGGGAAAAACCTCGTCACCATAGACTCACGATTCCCAAATTCAGACAACCATCTTCTATACTTTTTAGCAGTATCCAAGCAGTATAATGGTGTCCATTAACAAAATTAGGTAGGGCTTAGGTGCTTCAGGCCATGGAGGTCTCCAATGTGTTTGGGTGACAGCTATGGATTAATATGGGGCGGAGGCATTCTCTATTGATTATGGCTTACTATAGAAAGTTCAGCTCATTGAATTGGACATGACTTTCACTGGTCTAAACTTCAGGACCCGCAACAACAATACTGTAATCTGGCATGGGGTGACTTTTTATATATTGTTTTACAGGTATAATTCAGTAATGTATTAATCATTTCAATCCCCATTGTACTGGTACATTAATGACTATCCTTATAAATTATTGATGTATCTTTCCTTGCCTAATCTAGACTGTCCCAGGGGATTACATTGTGACAAATATAAGAACTACAATACCTATGTATTTGAAGATTTTGATATATGAAATACAATCTGAACAGTCTCTATGAACAGGACCCAATCACAACCATAGGGAAGTACAATGGAAGCCAACAACTACATAATTAAGTGGAATTCATGGCTACTACCAGGCAGCACAAACTCTCAGCACTGTCAGAGACATAAAGACTGGGAATAGAGCTCATAAATGATTTAGTGTTATAATGAAAATTTCTTTCTTTAGTTGTTTACTTTTTTCTTGCAGGAAAATTGAATTTAATTTTTCAAGGAGCCTACAGAAATCTGAAATTAGATCCCAAGAATAAAGCCCATGATAACCATCTAATAGAATACCTTTGTATGGCCAAAGACTTTGAAAAAGTGCTTTAAAATGCTCTTCTGTCTCAAGTCTGAAATAACAAATTGGGAATCTGAACTGTGTTTCATCCAGAGGTATGGTATTGCTATTATATGTTATATAGAGCCATGATGATTCTGTTTTGATGGAATTCTACTATCTTTCTAGTCTTTGACTTTTTGGTCTCTTTTTAGTAGCTATGACATTTGGCCTCAAATATCTTGTCTAAATTTCCGTACCTGTAAGATGAAATCTCAAGTTTTGAGTTTTAATAGACAAGTAGTCAGTGAAAATTACAATTAAACTGGGGAATACAATACTTTATAATAAAACTTTACTGAACCAAAGCAGTAACATGCTCATATCACCTAATGTATGTATAAATTTATTGTTTCTCTACTTACATGTCACCCATATTGTTTATGTATATTATTCTATGAATATCCATAGGGCACGCTTGCATATTCCTTTGCAGGTATGCAATGTCCAGATATGTTTTACACCTCACGCACATGACTAGAAATAGATTTGGATCTAAAATATGGAACTAATATTTTTTTTTTTGTATACTGTAACACTTTACATAGCCTCCAGTAGGGTGCAAAGTTTAATTTCTCTATATTGCACAAATACATTCTGAGAGAGTGGCAAAGCATGGTGGTTCAGTGGTTAGCACTGCAGCCTTGCAGCGCTGGAGTCCTGGGTTTGAATTCTGCCAAGAACAACATCTGCTAAGGAGTTTGTATGCTCACCCTGTGTTTGCATGGTTTTCCTGTATGGGGCTCTCGATCTACTTAATTTTTATTTTTTTAAAAAAAAAGCCCACCTTGCTCTTTGTCCCACTCCTCCTACTTTCCTAAACTCCCCCCCCAAAAAAAAAAAAAATACTGGTAGAGTATATACATTCTATGTGGTGTGAGAGAGTGAGGGGTGTACAGTCATGGCCAAAAGTTTTGAGTATATGCAAATTGCCATTAGAAAAACTGAAGCAATAGACTTTGTAAAAATTAATATCTGTATCATTCTCAAAACTTTTGGCCATGACTGTAGTCTGGGAAGACAAGTATATTCCAGCCAGGCACCTAAGGGGTGTGTGGTGAGACCCACACCAGGGAGGTCAGCTGACTAATCAGGCAATAATAACAGTCTGAGTGTGAAGACTAGCAAGGTGGCACCACACTGACATGGAACTGTCCAGACCGGACCTCCAAAGCAGGTACTGTGCCACCTGTTGTTGTTGCCAAGGTGGGAGCCTGTTAGCCAGTCTCCTGTATAGTCAGGGAAAAGTTTCCTTACGTTTAAGTTAGTTTCTCAGCCGATAAGGGTTTTATTTTGTTTATCCTGTGGCTTTGCAAAAACAGTTTATGCGATACATGTGAATAAAGCCTGAACTTGTGTGCAATCCAATGTCTGTGTCCCTGTTTCATGCACTGCTACAAACATCTACCTGAGTTATTCCCCACAGTGGATATTGTTCTTATGTAGAAATATATACCTCTGTGTGTCTAACATCTTTTCTCCCCATGGATACTGTAAGAATCCACAAAATATAGACAAGCAGAAGACTCCATCACATGCTATATTCTGGAGGTTTTCTCGTACAGGCACAATATAGCAATACACAGTGAGTATATAAGTCTTTATTGCTTCCAATGTGTGGAGTGTATCTTATATGCAGTCCTTAGTGGCTACTCAAAATGATCCAAAGAGGGACAATGGGTGAACCAGTAACAGGGACATGGACACCTAACGCTAGGTTCACACCTGCGTTCAGGGTCTCCGTTCATGCCAGAAGACGGAAACCAGAGACCGGGTCCGGCCGTGAGCGACGGTGAGCGCTTTAGGCTCTCTGCCGTGAAACCGTTTTTTTTAATCCGGACACAGAGTACTGCATGTCCGACTCTGTGTCCGGATTATAAAACCCGGTTTCGCGGCGGAGAGCCTAAAACGCTCACCGCCGCTCACGGCCGAACAGCTTTCTCACCCATTCAAATGAATGGCTGAGAAAGCCTCCTGCAGGTTTCCGTCTCCTGCCTCTGTTTTATGCAGGAAACGGAAACCTGAAGTACGGAGACCGGGCGCAGATGTGAACGAGCCTAGACTAGTTCATCTGGTATGATCCCATAGACAGTTCGATGAATCATGTTTACCTCTACATCATGTGGATTGTTTGGTACTTATCAAGAAAAAAATGGCACCATTCTAGAAAGAAGATATGCAGATGGAAGCAGTGTGATGATCTAAGTACTGTCTTGTTGGTAAGCCAGGGGTCCTGTCATACATATAGATAGCACCTAACCTTTGCTACAGACAACAATATTCCCTAAAGGCCTTTTTCAGTTGGATAAGCCACATTACAGAAATGATGCTGAAATGGCTTGACAATGAGTTTTAAGGTGTTGACTTTTCCTCTAAATTCAACTCAAATTAAACTTTTATCGGAAGTGCCGTCAAAACTCTGATCCATAAAGGGTCCTATATAGCAACAGAGGACTTAAAGGATCTGCTGCTAACATCCTTCAAAGATCCATGATGCTTTCATGGAATAAGGGGGCCTACACAATATCAGGCAAGTGGTCTTAATGTTATGGCTGATTACTGTATATATATATATAGAGATAGAAAGAGAGAAAACTAGAGTAGCACATTGGCAGTAATGAAAAAAAAAATTGTGAGACAGTGAGTGTATACGTTCCGATCTCTAAATGGTTAATATACACATCTAAGCAGACAAACATATTAACTTTTAAAGGCATTCCCAGCTAGCAAACATGTAGTGCCGGAGCTGATAGGATCCAAGTGTAGCACAACAGTACAGCATTGATGCACAGTGTGTGCCGCTGATAAATCAATAACTACTGCAGTATTACAGTGCATGTCTGCAGGTATCAGAACTGATCTGTGTAATTCACTATCATCTCCTTTAAGTTGGTGTTATTTAAGAGATAATGGAATAAACAGGATAACATATTACCCACATTATAGAAAACTCTTCTCGTTTCACCATTTGTTTGCATCACCTAATGAAAAGAGTTAGGCGTCCTTTGTGAGTGTAATAACTCGGCACCGCTTAGATGTGGCTGTTAAACATGAAGAACAGGGTTAGCTTTCAAGCTGTCACTTTTCATTTTTAATGCTGCGCATTGAATTCACTGTTGTTTCTCTTATGCTGGGATGGTTTGATGGACTTGCGGGATCGTGCTTTACATTTCTATGCACTGAAGCCGAGGGCAGAATCGGGCTGGTTGCTTGGAACTTGGTTACATGGGGTAATATTCGGTTCTTATTGAGGGCAATAGGTTGCTACTTTGGAGGCCATTGTTCCTCGTGACTTTTATAATTGACTAAATTGCAGAATATGATTCTGGCTAAGGCACCACATAGCGAGCCACGGTCGAAAAACGTTATACCGTGGCAGAAACACACAGTGTTTTTTTTCTGCCTCTATTATACCTATACGGAAATCACCAGCATTAGCCAGAATCCCATCTACATTGCAGGTACTTTGGCACAGTGTTTACACCACGACCGAACCACTGCATGAACGCAATGTGGGGCCCCAGCCTAAATGTTATATTTCATCAATGAAGGCTCCTATGTACTATAAAAACAAGTATTTATCCCCTTTGACCTTGTTTATCTCGGCGGAATATGTTGCCTTAGGGCTCGTTCACACGGAGTAAACGCGGCACGCAATGCGCCGCGTGTACGGGACGTTTGCGCCGCGATTTTGACGGTGCATGTTTACAGTCGCGTTAGCGCCGCGTAAACGCGCGTTTACATGGCACTAACGCAACTGCTAACATGCACCATCAAAATCGCGGGGCAAACGTCCCGTACACGTGGCGCATTGCGCGCCACGTTTACTCCGTGTGAACGAGCCCTTACTGTCTTTAAGGCAGAATATTACAACGATAGATTTATTCCCATAGTGGTTAAAATATGCACACATTTTTGTCTTATAGTAGTGCTAGAGGAATACAGAAGACATACAGTCCTATGAAAAAGTTTGGGCACCCCTATTAATCTTAATCATTTTTTATTCTAAATATTTTGGTGTTTGCAACAGCCATTTCAGTTTGATATATCTAATAACTGATGGACACAGTAATATTTCAGGATTGAAATGAGGTTTATTGTACTAACAGAAAATGTGCAATATGCATTAAACCAAAATTTGACTGGTGCAAAAGTATGGGCACCTCAACAGAAAAGTGACATTAATATTTAGTAGATCCTCCTTTTGCAAAGATAACAGCCTCTAGTCGCTTCCTGTAGCTTTTAATCAGTTCCTGGATCCTGGATGAAGGTATTTTGGACCATTCCTCTTTGCAAAACAATTCAAGTTCAGTTAAGTTTGATGGTGGCCGACCATGGACAGCCCGCTTCAGATCATCTCACAGATGTTCAATGATATTCAGGTCTGGGGACTGGGATGGCCATTCCAGAACATTGTAATTGTTCCTCTGCATGAATTCCTGAGTCGATTTGGAGCGGTGTTTTGGATCATTGTCTTGCTGAAATATCCATCCCCGGGGTAACTTCAACTTCGTCACTGATTCTTGAACATTATTCTGAAGAATCTGCTGATACTGAGTGGAATCCATGCGACCCTCAACTTTAACAAGATTCCCGGTGCCGGCATTGGCCACACAGACCCAAAGCATGATGGAACCTCCACCAAATTTTACAGTGGGTAGCATGTGTTTTTCTTGTAATGCTGTTTTTTTTGGACGCCATGCATAATGCCTTTTTGTATGACCAAACAACTCAATCTTTGTTTCATCAGTCCACAGGAACTTCTTCCAAAATGAAGCTGGCTTGTCCAAATGTGCTTCTGCATACCTCAGGCGACTCTGTTTGTGGTGTGCTTGCAGAAACGGCTTCTTTCTCATCACTCTCCCATACAGCTTCTCCTTGTGCAAAGTGCGCTGTATAGTTGACCGATGCACAGTGACACCATCTGCAGCAAGATGATGCTGCAGCTCTTTGGAGGTGGTCTGTGGATTGTCCTTGACTGTTCTCACCATTCTTCTTCTCTGCCTTTCTGATATTTTTCTTGGCCTGTCACTTCTGGACTTAACAAGAACTGTCCCTGTGGTCTTCCATTTCCTTACTATGTTCCTCACAGTGGAAACTGACAAGTTAAATCTCTGAGACAACTTTTTGTATCCTTCCCCTGAACAACTATGTTGGACAATCTTTGTTTTCAGATCATTTGAGAGTTGTTTTGAGTAGCCCATGATGCCACTCTTCAGAGGAGATTCAAATAGGAGAACAACTTGCAATTGGCCACCTTAAATACCTTTTCTCATGATTGGATACACCTGGCTGTGAAGTTCAAAGCTCAGTGAGGTTACAAAACCAATTTTGTGCTTCAGTAAGTCAGTAAAAAGTAGTTAGGAGTATTCAAATCAATAAAATGATAAGGGTGCCCATACTTTTGCACCAGTCAAATTTTGGTTTAATGCATATTGCACATTTTCTGTTAGTACAATAAACCTCATTTCAATCCTGAAATATTACTGTGTCCATCAGTTATTAGATATATCAAACTGAAATGGCTGCTGCAAACACCAAAATATTTAGAACTAAAAATGATTAAGATTAATAGGGGTGCCCAAACTTTTTCATAGGACTGTATATACATAGTGTGTCCATCATGACCCCAAGGAACAGGAGAAGTGTGAGAAATGTTCCCCCTTCCCTCATAAATACACCAGACTCATAACTATGAGTCCGCTGTATTCTTTCTGTATTCCATTTAGCCAAAAAGCACAATCTGTACCAGGCCCCCAATTATAATGTATCACTTACAGTACGAGCCTCCTCATACTGATAAGAGACACCTTATGGCCCTCTTTGGCTCCTGGGACTGGGTGAGTGTACACCCTCTCAAGTTATCCCCCTCCTTGTAGGACCCTTACATATAACAGCATACCAAGCTGATAGATTTGCTATTTAAGATGCCGTTTTCATATTGTTCTGCTGAATCAGAGGAAAATCTATTTTTATATCAAAGCTGGACAAATCTCTACGTAATGATCTACAATTATTTAGCTCTGAGGGAGTCTGCCAGCAGATTGACCCTTTAGTACTAGTTGGATGATGAGTAAACATAGGCTTGAGGCACAATGCAATGGGAACATAAAGCTGAGACCAAAGCCCACGCTAGCTAAACCATGCCCCAAAGCACATTCCCTAATTTGCATATGAATAACACAATGATTTATTAATGATTTCCTAATAATTCTAAGATGTATTACTAGCCCTAAGCTGGCCATACACCTTCCATAGCTATCAGTGGAAGGCTCATTCTCTCAACAGTCATTCCTCCAGACACCCCCATAGACATGCACTCTCAGCGTGGCCAAGTGTGCACGTGTTCTCAGTGGGAATAGGGTAGCTAGCCACTGCCAGGCACTTTCTAGCAGCAGTTTATCTCCCTTGAGAATAAAGGATATTTCACCTTTAAGTACCCAATGTGTTGAACATAAAATACACATTAATGATGAAATACACAGTAGTTTGGTCTATCTATGTAATTGCAATAGCTAACTATAGAAGAATATTCCTGCAGACTCTATTCTTGCCTTCAAAGCCCATGAGAAAACCTGATGCTAATGTGAATAGAGCCCTATACATCAGATCAGGATATTAGGTAAGACTAACTTATTGAAATAAATGGAGCATAATAAATTGATGATATAGCCTATCTGCGCCAGTAAACGAAACACATGAAAATACTGTATATAATATATTAGAAATGACATCAGCATCATTTATAAGAAAAGAGAAGAAAGCTTTAAAACTCATCTCAACCAGCAAAGTAGATTAAATATCTACTATATTAGTCACACAGCATTAGATGGAATTGGATTCACTGGTAAGGGGTCAAAGAGTTTGTTACAGGTTTAACCCACCCAAGATGTAATAAAATTTGACCACACTTAAAGTCATTAGCTTTAAAGCCTTTGAAATGAGCTGCAAGATACCAAGGCGCACACAAGGAGCCAACCTGGCATCAAGCAAATAAAAAGAGACTCCTCAGCAACCTACTTTTCCTAAGTTGCTGCACATTGAGGGAAATCGGTCTGCAACGGAGAATAAATGACTGTGAGAACAAGGAAAGTATCAAAGGAAGAACAAATAAACCACTAAAATGAAAAAAGTGGTTCACAAAACCATGAAGGAGAAGTTTATTTTAACAAGTGGTTCAGAGAGGTCTGAACTGTTCATATCCAGGAGAGACGGAAAAACCCCTACTGCCATATGAGAGCTTTCCCATGTTTGTTCTGTGTCCTGCTGGAGTGCTCAAGATCTGGTTTCCAGCACAGTGTTGTAGGGCATGCGTTGTTCACAGACTCCTATCTGCATATGTACAAACCAGTGTGTCTGTGGAAATAAAACTATAGCAATCACTAGTGTGAACCTCATTTCATCTGGCGCCATGCAATGGTTGAAAGTGATACGGATTGTATTTGCGATTTCCCACAAGGACTCTCAGATGGACAATATGAAGCGTAGGAAATCCTTTGGAAGAAGGGAATCGACTATATAAATGTACAAATACAATGAGAAAGTCTTATAAACTAACAGATTTCTCCTTACAGATTTCACACTATAATACAGGCACGCTATAGAATCTAATATTATCTAATTGTATTGTTCATTCTATACCATTGTCCATTATTATATCATTCATTTCACTTTTTCTTACTATTAAAGGGGCTCTATCAGCAAAATCATGCTGATAGAGCCCCACATATGTGTGAATAGCCTTTAAAAAGGCTATTCAGGCACCGCTAAAGTTATATTAAACTACCCCCCCACCCCCCCGTTTTAAAATAATACCCTAAAAAAGAATGTGATCAACTTACCCATCGTGCACGGTGGGCAGGCATTCAGGGTCCACCGTCTTCTTCATCCACGCCCCCTCTTCCTGCGATGTCCTCGGGTCCCGTCTTCCTCCGGCGCTCGCGAACTGACATTGCTAAAAAAAATTGCCTGGGCGCATGCGCAGTAGCCATAGTAGAAGCCGCATACTACTGCGCATGCGCCCAGGCCATTTCTTTTTAGCAATGTCAGTTCACGAGCGCTGGAGGAAGACGGGACCCGAGGACATCGGAGGAAGAGGAAGCGTGGATGAAGAAGACGGCGGACCCTGAATGCCCACCCACCATGCACGATGCGTAAGTAGATCACATTCTTTTTTAGGGTATTATTTTAAAACTGGTGGGTAGTTTTAATATAACTTTAGCGGTGCCTGAATAGCCTTTTTAAAAGGCTATTCACGCATATGTGGGGCTCTATCAGCATGATTTTGCTGATAGAGCCCCTTTAATAATAGAAACATTATTTCTCATTACAACTATGTCTGAAAGAAAATATATTATTATTCTTGTTACATTATACTCTAATACATTCTCTGGGGGTAACAAGAACCAAGATGTTTAGAGATGTGGTAGTCGGTTTGAACTAAAATCAAATGTATTTACTTTTTCGTAGTGTTCACTTATCCTTTTATAGGTCCCTTCTTAGAGATTAAAGTAGTAGAAAATGGCAAAGATGATAGGTTCAATTCACTGAAAAAGGTGGCAGTGCAAGTACTGATATAGTACCTGGGTGAGTGAGAGAGCGACAGAAGCTGAGGTCAATGATATATTGGGATTTGAAGCAGCATTTTAGAATAAAATGCAGTAAATCCTGACAGGACTCCTAAGAGAGACAGTAAGAGTCCTGATTACGCTAGGTTCACGCACAGCGCTCCTCCTAAACACTCTCCTCCTGCTACTCGTGGACTTGGTGACTCTCCTTTAGTCGAATAGTGGTTTCCCCTGAAACGAGCATTTTTTCCCATAGAGTATAATGGGATTCGATATCACAGGGGAACAAAAAAAAAAAAAAATTCTGTTGAGTTAAATTTTTGAGCTGTTTAATACTGAAATTGACATGCTGAACTCAAATCTGCAGTTACTTTTCTTCTATCACGTCAAGTTTTTTCTCTACAGCGTATCTTGTTGTGACCACGCTAGGCTATTTGGTAACGCATGCGACAAGTTGGTGGGAGGTTGTGCACCCGTCTCCCGCGCACGTGGTGACATCATAACTGTCCCGACTGACTGGTAGAAGACGCTGAGAGGTGAGTACTCAGTGTCGGGCTGTGGGGAGCGCCATGGTTACTATACTGTGCGGGCGGGGGTGCGATAGGCAGTATACTGTGTGTAGTGGGGCTGCAATGTAGCACTGTGTGTGTAGGGGGGCTGCAATGGGGAATGTGATTGTGATGGAGCAATGGGCAGGCTTTGTACCCTGCGCTCCAGACATCCTGTGTCCTGTTCTAGTCTACTACCACAGAATAGAACAGAGCAGGCCTTGCACACGGATCTGTTTTCACGGTCGTGTGCGGGAAGCCTTAAGTATATTAGTCCGACCCGCTGAAACCATTCCAATTTCTAATGTGGCCCCATGGGAAAATTGCCCACCCCTGGTCTAGATAGCTATCGTTTTCCGAATTTTGTTGTGAGTTCCTGTTTGTAGACAAGCAGTTAACAGAATTTATTCTTTTATAGACATAAGTACTTTTTTGCTTTCCATTCGATCATGTCTGCGGCTTCATCTTCTTGTCGTAAGTGCCTCAACAGCCCTGATTCGTTTTGTTACATCTGTGGCAGTTTCACCATTCCAAGTCAAAACTTTACTACTTCTAAAACAATGGACCAAACTGAGCAATAAATAGCAATTGTAGGAAGAAAATAACTCTAGTATATTCAGATTAATTTCTGCTTCATTGTCATGTAAGTGTATATTTTGTAAGATTTTCACGAAAAATGGAGGGTATCCTGTATCTTAAAAACTTGACGTGCTAGAGAAAAATGGGGGTCATTTTTGGAACCAAGAGCTAAAAGTAAGTCTGAAACAAGTGTCAGATCTAAGTCAACAAAAATTGTGTTCCCCAGTGTATTCGATCGAGTAGTCAAATATTGAGGCTCTACTCGAAACGAATCTCGAATATTTCACTACTCGCTCATCTCTAGTCTTCATACATGAAAAGATCTTGCTATTAGTTTTTATGGTAAAATGGTACATGATCATATAGACAGCTCTGTCAAGCTGGCAAGGGGATTGGTTAGCAAAATACATTTAAGATTGTAAAACAAGTCAAATCCAACCAGTTTGTGTTAAAAAAAAAAAAGTAGTTAAAATAATCCAAAAACTTGCTTCTAGATATCAGGCTGCAGAAGAAGCTTCTGAAAGCACAGAGGACCGTTTGGCATTTCTTGTATTTGTAGTCTATAAAATCTTATGTTTCCAATATCTAAGAGCTTATTTTTCTTTCTAAAGATGGTTTGAGGCCTAGGCAAGCACTTAACGTCTTTGCTATCCTCAGCCAAGCAACACAAAGTGTGGGTGATGTGTAAACACAGAGCCTTTCTCTTTGACCTCCGCTGCTATGAGCTGGGACAGGCTTGTTAGTTTATGCGAGAGAAAATAGCACGGGTTTGCTTGGACAAAAAAAAAGAGGTAGTGGATTAGGCCATTGTGAAAATCTCAATACTAAGGGGAATTAGCCATAGATGTAGGCACTTAAAGGGTACTCTGATGCCGGGGCTTATCCCAGATTTTGCACAATAAACATTTGAATAACAAGAGTGTTGTGCAACTTTCTGTACAAATGTAGAAACTTCCCTGTTAAAACATCCAAACTCCCTTCAAATTTCAGCCGGAGAAAAAGTACAAAAAAAAAAAAAATAAATAAATATATACACGATGGCTAGAGGCGGCTAGTAAATAATTCAAGTCCAATTTGTGATTTGCAAGAGCCGACTTTCACAGGTTTTCTTGTCTTAATAGTCATTACAGGCACACAAGGAAAAAGAGATTTTCTCTCTTTACTTTCATCTACAGTAGGTTTACTCCTTGAAAATTGACTTAATTTGTCATGGCTGGAGGAAGCTTATCACCTGCACCAGGATTTCTGCCTTTTTTTTAACACCATCATATTCTCCCCAAAATGCTTTATGTTCTTCTGTATTTGTTACTTTCCGCTTTCAAGTCTTGCTTCTTGCTATTGCTGGAATCTTGTCTTTGTTTTACCCCTTAAAGAAAAAAAATAGGATAGAAATAAACTTTTAATTACCGGCCCGAATCTATGCTATGACAATGGCAAATGACGAATGATACTTTAGGATTTACAGTATATGGAAATGTTTGGGAAAGAGGCATACAGAGTTCTACATCAATGTTTATTTAAGGCCCTGTTCACATCTGCATTTGGTAATCCGTTCGGGGACCCTCTGAACGGACTACCGAACACATTGACAAGCGGTGAACAGTGAAAGCACATGGACCCCATAGACTATAATGGGGTCCATGTGCTTTCTGCGCGGTCTCCGCACAAGTCATATGGACAGGAAAGTAGATCATGAAGTATTTTTCTGTCCACGCGGAAAGCACATGGACCCCATCATAGTCTATCAGATCCGTTTGCTTTCATAAGCTCACCGCTTGCCAATACATTTGGTAGTCCGTTCGGGGGACTGAACGGATTCCCGAACGCAGATGTGAACCAGGCCGCAGATAAGTTCCACATATATATGAGTATATGTTAAAGAGTGGTCCTGCAAAAGTTTCCGGTTTTGGATTTTCATGCAATTTTTTTGAGTCAAATCCTGAGATGGATATAATAGGAGTGGGAAATTTAAAGAAAAAGTGTTTACTTTTATTTCCTGCTAGATCTACCTCTGGCTTCGGCTCAAAAAATATATAAAAAATTCTATTATTATTTTCCCAAAACATGCTGCATGTGAAACTAACCTAAGGCTGAAGCCACAACTTGTAGAAAAGGAACTTTTTCAGTCACTGTAAAATAAATGAGACTTCATTTGATCTCAGACACACATTGCAGAAAAAAATGCTTCTGAAAATGCAGCATGTTAATTTTACCTGTGGAAACACTGTGTTTTCCCTATAGAGTTATATAAGGGAAGCAAAAATTTAAATCGCAGCAGAAAAACTGTGAAAAACAGAAGGATTTTTACTGCATTTTTTACACTGTGTTTCAGCTGCATTTTTTCCCCCCAGCGTTTTTAAATGTGTTGTGTCATGTGTGGCTTTAGTCTAAGGGTATGTTCACATGGCGGAATTTGCATTCCGCATGTGAACATTAGGCGCGGCTAGCCGCAATGAGATGCCAGTGCAGTGCACCGGCATCCCGTCGTGACATTCTGCTCCGGATTAAGCCCAAATGAATGGGCCTAATCAAGAGGGAGCCTCACGCCATGGGCACTGTGGCTGATTCAGCCGTGGAATCCGCGGCGATAAGGGTAATCTCGCTTCTTTTTTTCCGTTACTAGCAAGCAGAAAAAAGAAGCGAGTAGCTCCCATTGAAGTCAATGGGAGCCGGTTTTGGCAGCTGATTTTGAGGCAGATTCCGCGCTGCCAAAAAACTCTGACCCTAAGACAAAAAATGGCAGAGATTTCCTCTGCAGACTTTCTGCTTCAATTATACCTATAGGGAAATCGTTGTTGGCATTTCTGTAGGTATAATTGACATGCTGTGATTTGGAAAAATCCGTGTACTTTTCTGGAGTATTGCAGGGACTGCTAAAGGTCCTTACGCCACATGAACCGGGTCTAAGTTGTAGATTTTGCTGTGTTTTTTGAGTTACATTCCCAAGTGGCTACAAAAGGAATGGAACATATATAGGAAGCTCTTATACTTCTGCTCAATCTACCCTTGGTTTTGACTCCAAAAAAACACAGCATAATCTGAAAGAAAAGAAGTAGCATTTCTGCAACATGGGGCCTCAGCCTAAAAGGATAAAGCTGGATTCAGACATAAACTTTTTTGTTTAGTTTTCAACCCTTTTTTTTAGGTCTAATATAGGATTTGAGCAACAGGAAATTAAAAGTATAGAGCTCTAGTGCATAGCTCTTTACAGTGCATAGAGCTATACAGCTCTATCTCGAACATCTCAATCAGATATCAGGCTGTTCGAGATGTTCGATTCGAGGTGGCAAACTCACTAAAAATTTGTTTCCCCTCCCACCTTCCCTGGTGCTTTTTTTGCACCAATAACTGTGCACACTCAGCTTTGCTTCATCTCTGGTGTAGCAGTGCTGAGCGCACGGCCAGCACTGCTACATCTCGGCATAGGAATGCATTGACCAGCGTTGATTGTCCGAATGCCATACAGAGTACAGCATTTGGCCAATCAACACTGGTTCTGCCGGAGGAGGCGGAGTCTAAGATCGGTCCACAGCAGTCTCAATTCTGGTCCGATCTTAGACTCCGCCTCCTCACAGACGAGCCTCCGGCAGAACCAGTGTTGATTGGCCGAAAGCTGTACTCTGTATGGCATTCGGCCAATCAACGCTGGTCAATGCATTCCAATGGGAAAAAGTGACAGGGATCCCGACGTAATACAGTAACTTGGGCATGTTAGATGCCCCCAGACATGCTTCCCCTGCTGTCCCAGTTGCATTCCAGGGTGTTGGCATCATTTCCTGGGGTGTCATAGTGGACTTGGTGACTCTCCTGAGTCGAATAGTGGTTTCCCCCTAAACGAGTACTTATTTCCCATAGACTATAATGGGGTTCGATATTCGATCGAACAGTTGAGTATTGAATCGAACTTCGAACATTTCACTTTTTGCTCATCTCTACTGGTAATATAAACCGCATTCTGTATCTGATGGGGCCATCTCTGTTATCAAGTACATTATAAAAATCAGCAAGATAACAATATCCAGAAACAATTGTCAACAATGAGACAAATTTGCTGTCACAGTCCCAAAGTGGTTCTGAAAGCAAGTCCCAGATAGACCATATACAGCGATGCATTATAGATCCGTTATGTGCTAGAAACAAAAGTTCACTAGGACCAATAGCACAGAACACTAGGATACACTATAAAAGAGCATTATCCCTGCACCCAATTTGTTTGGAACTCCCTATAAGCCACAGCACCACTGAAAAGGTCCCACCTAGTCAATATAAGATACCAACTTCCATTTTCATTATAAATTACATTTTCTCTTTAGGAGACGTCTATCTCTTCCTAAATTTGGTGGCTCCCCTGCTGGGCTATGCCTCTGTTATGAAATTTATACAGCTTGTAGCCGGTGTAGATTTCACAGTAAAGTGCTGTAAATTATATTACATATTGCTTAACCCCCACACCGCTTTTATTTAGATGGCGTGCTAGGTGCAAAAACTCCAGTTGTGAACATTTTTGTCACAACTAGTGTTATAAAAGTGGCAAACTTAGAAATCTGGCATAGAATCTCTAATAAATCTAGCCCCATGTGTACAGATGGAGCATGCCACCAGGGGTGAACCTTCCCCTTTCGCCGCCCGAGCTAACTGCAGAAAGCCCCCCCATGGGGGCGGATCGGGGGCGTGACCGGGTGGATCGGGGGCGTGACCGGGTAGATCGGGGGCGTGGCCGAGTGAAGGGGCGGGGCTTAGCCCCGTTCGCCGGCAGAGAGTAGGCCCGGAGACTGCCTGCTCTCTGCCTGAGCGTGAGGGGAGGCTGCCGGAGCAGCGCTGCTCCAGTGGCCTCCCCAATCCACCGCTCGGTGATAAGCCAGTCCAGGACAGCTTGTCCTGGACTGGCTTAGGTTAGCAAAAATGCCGCCCTCATGGGAGGTGCGGCACTGCATGCCACAATTTTCTTTACATGCAGTTCACTTCTATTAAAGCAATCTTATGGCTCCTAAGAATAGAGTTAGCACATAAGTCCTAAGAGTAAGGCTACGCAGTGACTTTGGCCACAACTCTCTTTGTGTGAGCAAAGATCACATGTCATGTCTCCCTGCAACTCGTTCACTAATGTAAGTTAATGGTATCACATTGCAGCCTGGGGGCCTAGAGGATGTCGTGACTGCGACTTGTAGTCACAAAAAAACCCCAATATTGTTAAATTTTTTGCAAACGGAAGTCATGATCACAATATTCCCTAGGTGTATTTAATAGAGATGAGCGAACACTAAAATGTTCGAGGTTCGAAATTCGATTCGAACAGCCGCTCAATGTTCGTGTGTTAGAACGGGTTTCGAACCCCATTATAGTCTATGGGGAACAGATACTCGTTAAGGGGGAAACCCAAATCCGTGTCTGGAGGGTCACCAAGTCCACTATGACACCCCAGGAAATGATGCCAACACCTCTGGAATGACACTGGGACAGCAGGGGAAGCATGTCTGGGGGCATCTAACACACCAAAGACCCTCTATTACCCCAACATCACAGCCTAACAACTACACACTTTACACACTCAATACCACCTCTCTGACAGTAGGAAAACACCTTGAAACATGTGTATTTGGCACTTGCAGTGAGGAGAGCTTGTCACCAGCAGTGAATTTGGCCCTTGTAGTAAGTTGAGGTTGGCACCAACATTTGTTTTGAAAATCAGGGTGGATTGAGCCTCTAACCAGCAGAGTTTGGGCAAATTCATGGTGGAGGGAGCCTCTAAAAACCCCAGTTTGGACCAATTCATGGTGGAGGGAGCCTCTAACCAGCCCAGTTTGGGCAAATTCATGGTGGAGGGAGCCTCTAAAAAACCCAGTTTGGACCAATTCATGGTGGAGGGAGCCTCTAACCAGCCCAGTTTGGGCAAATTCATGGTGGAGGGAGCCTCTAACCAGCCCAGTTTGGACCAATTAATGGTGGAGGGAGCCTCTAACCAGCCCAGTTTGGACCAATTAATGGTGGAGGGAGCCTCTAACCACCCCAGTTTGGACCAATTCATGGTGGAGGGAGCCTCTAAACAGCCCAGTTTGGGCAAATTCATGGTGGAGGGAGCCTCTAAAAAACCCAGTTTGGACCAATTCATGGTGGAGGGAGCCTCTAACCAGCCCAGTTTGGACCAATTAATGGTGGAGGGAGCCTCTAAACAGCCAAGTTTGGACCAATTCATGGTGGAGGGAGCCTCTAAAAACCCCAGTTTGGACCAATTCATGGTGGAGGGAGCCTCTAACCAGCCCAGTTTGGGCAAATTCATGGTGGAGGGAGCCTCTAAACAGCCCAGTTTGGGCAAATTCATGGTGGAGGGAGCCTCTAACCAGCCCAGTTTGGACCAATTAATGGTGGAGGGAGCCTCTAACCAGCCCAGTTTGGACCAATTAATGGTGGAGGGAGCCTCTAACCAGCCCAGTTTGGACCAATTAATGGTGGAGGGAGCCTCTAACCACCCCAGTTTGGACCAATTCATGGTGGAGGGAGCCTCTAACCAGCCCAGTTTGGACCAATTCATGGTGGAGGGAGCCTCTAAAAAACCCAGTTTGGACCAATTCATGGTGGAGGGAGCCTCTAAACAGCCCAGTTTGGGCAAATTCATGGTGGAGGGAGCCTCTAAAAAACCCAGTTTGGACCAATTCATGGTGGAGGGAGCCTCTAACCAGCCCAGTTTGGACCAATTAATGGTGGAGGGAGCCTCTAAACAGCCAAGTTTGGACCAATTCATGGTGGAGGGAGCCTCTAAAAACCCCAGTTTGGACCAATTCATGGTGGAGGGAGCCTCTAACCAGCCCAGTTTGGACCAATTAATGGTGGAGGGAGCCTCTAACCAGCCCAGTTTGGACCAATTAATGGTGGAGGGAGCCTCTAACCACCCCAGTTTGGACCAATTCATGGTGGAGGGAGCCTCTAAACAGCCAAGTTTGGACCAATTCATGGTGAAGGGAGCCTCTAAAAACCCGTTTGGACCAATTCATGGTGGAGGGAGCCTCTAACCAGCCCAGTTTGGGCAAATTCATGGTGGAGGGAGCCTCTAAACAGCCCAGTTTGGGCAAATTCATGGTGGAGGGAGCCTCTAACCAGCCCAGTTTGGACCAATTAATGGTGGAGGGAGCCTCTAACCAGCCCAGTTTGGACCAATTAATGGTGGAGGGAGCCTCTAACCACCCCAGTTTGGACCAATTCATGGTGGAGGGAGCCTCTAAACAGCCAAGTTTGGACCAATTCATGGTGGAGGGAGCCTCTAAAAACCCCAGTTTGGACCAATTCATGGTGGAGGGAGCCTCTAACCAGCCCAGTTTGGACCAATTAATGGTGGAGGGAGCCTCTAAACAGCCAAGTTTTGGGAAATTCATGGTGGAGGGAGCCTCTAACCAGCCCAGTTTGGACCAATTCATGGTGGAGGGAGCCTCTAAACAGCCCAGTTTGGGCAAATTCATGGTGGAGGGAGCCTCTAAAAAACCCAGTTTGGACCAATTCATGGTGGAGGGAGCCTCTAACCACCCCAGTTTGGACCAATTCATGGTGGAGGGAGCCTCTAACCAGCCCAGTTTGGACCAATTCATGGTGGAGGGAGCCTCTAAAAAACCCAGTTTGGACCAATTCATGGTGGAGGGAGCCTCTAAACAGCCCAGTTTGGGCAAATTCATGGTGGAGGGAGCCTCTAACCAGCCCAGTTTGGACCAATTAATGGTGGAGGGAGCCTCTAACCAGCCCAGTTTGGACCAATTAATGGTGGAGGGAGCCTCTAACCACCCCAGTTTGGACCAATTCATGGTGGAGGGAGCCTCTAACCAGCCCAGTTTGGACCAATTCATGGTGGAGGGAGCCTCTAAAAAACCCAGTTTGGACCAATTCATGGTGGAGGGAGCCTCTAAACAGCCCAGTTTGGGCAAATTCATGGTGGAGGGAGCCTCTAAACAGCCCAGTTTGGGCAAATTCATGGTGGAGGGAGCCTCTAACCAGCCCAGTTTGGACCAATTAATGGTGGAGGGAGCCTCTAACCAGCCCAGTTTGGACCAATTAATGGTGGAGGGAGCCTCTAAACAGCCCAGTTTGGGCAAATTCATGGTGGAAGGAGCCTCTAACCAGCAGAGTTGTGGGAAAGCAGGGTGGAGGGAGCCTCTAACCAGCAGAGTTGGTGGAAATCAGGGTGGAGGGAGCCTCTAACCAGCAGAGTTGGGGGAAATCATGTTGGAGGGAGCCTAGTATTAGCAGAATTGTGCAACGCTTATGGTGGATGAGTATGAGGATGCGGAGGAATTGGAGAGGTTGAGTACAGACATGGAGTTTCATGTTGGGGTGCTTTACACAGGTGGGCACAAAAATGAAGGCTCTATCCAGTGGTGGTTCATTTTTATCAAAGTGAGCCGGTCGGCACTCTCAGCTGACAGACGGGTGCGCTTGTCAGTGATGATGCCACCGGCTGCACTGAACACCCTCTCAGATAGGACGCTGGCGGCAGGACAGGACAGCACCTCCAAGGCATATAGGGCAAGTTCAAGCCACAGGTCCAACTTCGACACCCAATACGTGTAGGGCGCAGAGGGGTCGGAGAGGACAGGGCTGTGGTCGGAAAGGTATTCCCGCAACATGCGCCTATACTTCTCACGCCTGGTGACACTAGGACCCTCCGTGGCGGCACTTTGGCGAGGGGGTGCCATCAAGGTGTCCCAGACCTTAGACAGTGTGCCCCTCGTTTGTGTGGACCGGTGAGAACTTGGTTGCCTACTGGAGGAACTGCCCTCCCTGCCGCCAACGTCACATGCTGGAAACATCTCCATCATATTCTGCACCAATTGCCTGTGGCAAGCATTGATGCGATTGGCCCTCCCCTCTACCGGAATAAAAGACGAGATGTTGTTTTTATACCGGGGGTCAAGGATAGCAAAGATCCAGTACTGGTTGTCCTCCATGATTTTGACAATACGCTTGTCGGTTGTAAAGCACCCCAACATGAACTCAGCCATGTCTGCCACAGTGTTAGTTGGCATGACTCCTCTGGCCCCACCGGAAAGTTCAATCTCCATTTCCTCCTCATCCTCCATGTCTACCCATCCGCGCTGCAACAATGGGACGATTCGAAGTTGCCCGGAAGCCTCCTGTATCACCATCACATCATCGGACAACTCTTCTTCCTCCTCCTCCTCCTCCTCCTCCTCCATTAAACGCAGTGAAGCGGACAGATGTGTGGACCTACTCTCCAGCTGTGACGGATCGGATGCTATCCCTAACTCCTCTGTGTGATCTGAGTTATCCCTGATGTCAATCAGGGATTCTCTCAGAACACACAAGAGCGGGATTGTAAGGCTCACCATCGCATCCTCAGAGCTCACCCTCCTTGTGGACTCCTCAAAGACCCGTAGGATGTCACAAAGGTCTCTCATCCATGGCCACTCATGGATGTGAAACTGAGGCAGCTGACTTTGTGGCACCCTAGGGTTTTGTAGCTGGTATTCCATCAAAGGTCTCTGCTGCTCAACCACTCTATTCAACATCTGAAACGTTGAGTTCCAGCGTGTGGGGACGTCGCACAAAAGCCGGTGTTGTGGCACATGCAGGCATTGCTGGAGAGATTTTAAGCTAGCAGCGGCTACTGTCGACTTGCGAAAGTGGGCGCACATGCGCCGCACTTTCACCAGTAGCTCTGGAACATTGGGGTAGCTCTTTAGGAAACGTTGCACCACTAGGTTGAAGACGTGGGCCAGGCATGGAACATGTTGGAGTCCGGCAAGCTCCAGAGCTGCTACCAGGTTCCGGCCGTTATCACAAACGACCATGCCTGGGCCCAGGTGCAGCGGCTCAAACCATATTGCCGTCTCATCGAGGAGGGCATCCCTCACCTCGGAGGCAGTGTGCTGTCTGTCCCCCAAGCTGATCAGCTTCAGCACAGCCTGCTGACGTCTACCAACGCCAGTGCTGCAACGTTTCCAACTCGTAGCTGGGGTCAATCTAACAGCGGAGGAGGAGGCGGTGGCGGAGGAGGAGGCGGTGGCGGAGGAGGAGGCGGTAGAGGAGGAGGAGGAGGGGGGTGTTCTTCTCGTGTCCCTGCCAGGAATGTTAGGCGGGGAGACGAGGTACACCGGGCCAGTTTGGGAAGCAGTCCCAGCCTCAACTACATTCACCCAGTGTGCCGTCAGTGAAATGTAGCGTCCCTGTCCGCATGCACTTGTCCACGCGTCGGTGGTCAAGTGGACCTTTGTGCAAAGCGCGGAACTAAGGGCCCGCCTGATGTTGAGTGACACGTGCTGGTGCAAGGCGGGGACGGCACACCGGGAGAAGTAGTGACGGCTAGGGACGGCATAGCGAGGTGCCGCAGTTGCCATCAGGTCCAGGAAGGCGGGAGTTTCAACAAGCCGGAACGCCAACATCTCCTGGGCCAGCAGTTTAGCGATGTTGGCGTTCAAGGCTTGCGCGTGTGGGTGGTTAGCAGTGTATTTCTGCCGCCGCTCCAATGTCTGAGAGATGGTGGGTTGTTGTAAAGAAACGCCTGATGGTGCCTTTGATGGTGCAGGAGAAGGAGATAAGACAGGACCAGGGGAGGATGAGGTAGAAGTCAACAAAGTGGCGGAGGCAGATGAAGTGGTGTCCTGGCTCGTCCTCTGGAGTGCATCGCCAGCACAGTCAGCAGTGGCAGTGGCAGAGGCAGAGGCAGTGGCAGAGGCAGTGGCGTGAATGGCAGGCGGCCTTTGTCCTGCCGTTGCTGCCTGCCACTGATTCCAGTGCTTGGATTCCAAATGACGGCGCATTGAAGTGGTGGACAGGTTGCTCTTCTCAGAGCCCCTAATCAATTTCGAGAGGCAAATTGTGCAGACAACACTATATCTGTCCTCGGCGCATTCCTTGAAAAAACTCCACACCTTCGAGAAACGTGCCCTCGAGGTGGGAGTTTTTCGGGGCTGGGTACGAACTGGAACATCTTGGGAGATTCCGGGTGTGGCCTGGCTTCGCCTAAGCTGCTGACCTCTGCCTCTGCCTCTAGCTACCCTTTTTGGTGCTGCACCTGCCTCAACATCCACACTACTTTCCCCGCTTGACATCCCCCCTGTCCAGGTCGGGTCAGTGTCCTCATCATCCACCACTTCCTCTTCCAACTCCTGTCTCATCTCCTCCTCCCGCACAATGCGCCGGTCAACTGGATGCCCTGACGGCAACTGCGTCACATCATCGTCGATGAGGGTGGGTTGCTGGTCATCCACCACCAAATCGAACGGAGATGGAGGAGACTCTAGTGTTTGAGCATCTGGACACAGATGCTCCTCTGTTAGGTTCGTGGAATCGTGACGTGGAGAGGCAGGTTGAGGGACAATGAAAGGAGCGGAGAACAGCTCTGGGGAGCAGGGACAGTTTGGGTTATTGTTCTGTAAAGCTTCGGAATTTTGGGAGGAAGGAAGACAAGACTGTTGGGTAATAGGAGGAGAGGAGGCAGAGTCTGACTGGCTGCTGGACAATGTGCTGTAAGCGTTCTCTGACAGCCATTGCAAGACCTGTTCCTGGTTCTCGGGCCTACTAAGGTTTGTACCCTGCAGTTTAGTTAATGTGGCAAGCAACCCTGGCACTGTGGAGTGGCGCAATGCTTGCTGCCCCACAGGAGTAGGCACGGGACGCCCTGTGGCTTCACTGCTACCTTGCTCCCCAGAACCATTCCCCCGACCTCGCCCACGGCCTCGTCCACGTCCCTTTCCGGGAGCCTTGCGCATTTTGAATTCCTAGTTAGAAATTGGCACT
Source organism: Leptodactylus fuscus (assembly GCF_031893055.1). Taxonomy (NCBI): domain Eukaryota; kingdom Metazoa; phylum Chordata; class Amphibia; order Anura; family Leptodactylidae; genus Leptodactylus; species Leptodactylus fuscus. The sequence goes on from NC_134269.1 coordinate 56,003,825, forward strand.
GTATACCAGTAGTAAAAATTGTGGGTGCACGTAACCCCAATATATTCTTTGAATTCCCAGTCAGACACTGGCACTATATGGCAGTAGCAAGAAATGAGGGTATTTGTATTCCCAATATACTCTTTGAATTCCCAGTCAGACAATGGCACTGTATACCAGTAGTAAAAATTGTGGGTGCACGTAACCCCAATATATTCTTTGAATTACCAGTCAGAAACTGGCACTATATGGCAGTAGCAAGAAATGAGGGTATTTATAACCCCAATATATTCTTTGAATTCCCAGTCAGACAATGGCACTGTATACCAGTAGTAAAAATTGTGGGTGCACGTAACCCCAATATATTCTTTGAATTCCCAGTCAGAAACTGGCACTATATGGCAGTAGCAAGAAATGAGGGTATTTGTATTCCCAATATACTCTTTGAATTCCCAGTCAGACAATGGCACTGTATACCAGTAGTAAAAATTGTGGGTGCACGTAACCCCAATATATTCTTTGAATTACCAGTCAGAAACTGGCACTATATGGCAGTAGCAAGAAATGAGGGTATTTATAACCCCAATATATTCTTTGAATTCCCAGTCAGACAATGGCACTGTATACCAGTAGTAAAAATTGTGGGTGCACGTAACCCCAATATATTCTTTGAATTACCAGTCAGAAACTGGCACTATATGGCAGTAGCAAGAAATGAGGGTATTTGTATTCCCAATATATTCTTTGAATTCCCAGTCAGACAATGGCACTGTATACCAGTAGTAAAAATTGTGGGTGTATATAGCCCCAATTCTATTGCTAGGGGACTTGCAGGGTATTTCTGGGGTGAAGGTGGGGGGGCACACCGTTGGAACGGGTATCGGGGTATATATCGGGTATACGGGAATACACTGACAGTGTATTCCATTCAGGATCCTGGGAAAGCTGGGTTGCGGCGATTGAGCCCGTCAGTGCCACGTTACACTGACAAGCTTCTCCCTGGAATTTAGCTCTTACAAGAGCTGTTGGTTGTCTTCTCCTTCCTATCCTAGCCTGTCCCTGCCTACCCAGAATCTAAGCCCTAGCTAGCTGGACGGAAACCTCCGTCCTCGGTGAATTGCAAGCTCAGAATGACGCGAACCTGGGCGGCGCTGTTCTTTTAAATTAGAGGTCACATGTTTTCGGCAGCCAATGGGTTTTGCCTACTTTTTTCAACGTCACCGGTGTCGTAGTTCCTGTCCCACCTACCCTGCGCTGTTATTGGAGCAAAAAAGGCGCCAGGGAAGGTGGGAGGGGAATCGAGTAATGGCGCACTTTACCACGCGGTGTTCGATTCGATTCGAACATGCCGAACAGCCTAATATCCGATCGAACATGAGTTCGATAGAACACTGTTCGCTCATCTCTAGTATTTAAATCTGCAGTTTGGGGAAGGGTAAGGCCGGGGCCCCATGGGACGGAAATGATGCTATTTGCCCACAGTGGAAACGCCACAGGAAAAATCACAGCATTTTACTGTAAGAGCAAAGTGGATGGGATTCTAGTCTATTCTAATCCCATGTCCACTTTACGGTAAAAACTGTGATGCGGACACTCCGCAATTACCAAAACAGCGTGGTTTCGGTAATCTCATCATGTCAATTATACCTACGGAACACCAGTTCGGGCTTTGGCTAAAAAAAACATCAAAAACTGCCCCAAACCTGTAGCCTTTTTCCAAAATAATGCTATTTGTGAAATGATTCTACTGGTGGGGTAACAGGTATCAAAGAGACTTAGGATCAAGACCAATTAAAACACTTAAACAGCATATGGATAAAAAAGTATAGATCTGCGCTTACTAGAGATGAGCGAATAGTAAAATGTTCGAGGTTCGATATTCGTTTCGAGTAGCCCCTCAATATTCGACTACTCGAATCGAATATCGAACCCTATTATAGTCTATGGGGGGAAAATGCTCGTTTCAGGGATAGGCAACGTTCGATCAAATTATACTTACCAAGTCCACGAGTGAGGGTCGGGCTGGATCCTCCGAGAAGTCTTCTCCGTGCAGCGTCCCCGCGGCATCTTCCGGCTCTGAATTCACTCTGCCAGGCATCGGGCCTGGGCAGAGCCGACTGTGCATGTCCGCACTACAAGCGGACATGCGCAGTGCTGTCTTTGTGCTTTCAAAGGGACTTAGGATACTAGTAAAATTCAGGGGCCTCTTAGCAAAGTCATTAATGTGGCTCCTACTTTGTTAACAGTAACCTAACCTAAAAGGACAAACAAAAGAACGGACAATGGCATCGTCTGTCAGATATTCTGCACACTAAAGCTAGAGAGCAGAAGCCACCACTATTTTACCCCTCCAGAAATAATAGTGATCCTGTGTAGCCCAGGACTCTGTTGCTATGACTGCTACGGATATAGTTACACATGTAAGAGACACTTATTGGTCTAATACATAAAGGTAATGTAGTAGCATTTATTGATATCCCTCCCAAGCTCTCGGCTAGTCAGCCTTTTGTATAGATAGGCTTAGGCATGGTTAATTTTCTACTAGGAGGGATGACCTTTAAGTGACAGCTATACTGCAATAAAGGAAATCACTGATGTCTCATTGACATTTTTCCGCCTTAAGATGCTCCTAATTGATTGCAATGAGATGCCGTTAGGTAAGAGAAGACAACATTCACATATGCTGTAACTTTACGTCTCTTCCCGAACTAATACACTGGTTAAATTTTAAGCAGCCCTGAAAGTGACAGCAACTTCTACTTTGGAAAGCAATCCAACAAGTGTCTATTTACTGGCTGGCCGCTGACTGACAGCATTGGAATGGTGCTGAACAGACCATGGAAGTGTTATAAGGACCTGGCGTTGTCTTCCTGAAAAGTAAAGTAAGATATAACTGCCTGGTCGTGCTGTAAAGAATGATAATGCAGTGTTCCCATTGAACTTGATACAATGATTTGTTGATGAATAAAGTTATCTTCAGGGCTGAATGGGATGGTGTCAGTGGGAGGGTAGAAAAAGAAGCAACTTGAAATGTGAAAAGAATTCTCTCTCTTTTTTTTTTCTTTAAAGAATTTGGGGGTCACAGACCAGCTGCTTTTCAAGGCAAGAGGACATCTAAACAGAGGATAGGCCTCAATAAAGACAACGACAGAGATACATGCATCCTCACGAAAATACTCTCCCACCATCTCCTTCTCTCTGTCTTTGGGAGTTTGTTTTTTGATTTTATTTATTTTTTTTAGTTTTTTTTTTGCTTATTTTCTTTCTCGTTCTGTATTATATGATTCTATGAGTCTGCGTCTTTTTATCAAGAGCCACAAGACGTGCATGAAAGTATGGTGTGATCAAGAGCTCTGTATAACGGAACAGAAGAAGGCAAAGTATAAGGTAGGATGACATAATATGTAATGGGTGGACGGAAATTTGCTAAGAAAACATACTACTAGATACATAGATATTTCTTAAGATATCGATCACCAGTAGTGTCCTTAAATCTCATGCCCCCTTTCTCTATCACTAACTTGATTTCCTTGTTTTTACTTGTTGCTTTCTGGATAATCTCATCAAAATTTAATTTAAAAAAAAATTATTTTCCAAATTTTTAAAAAATTTTGATCACTAGTGCCAGTGTTCAGTGGCATATGCTGCAAAGTAACTGTCTGAGCTATTATTAACCTTATATTTTCCTCTCCACTGTTGTATGGGATATGACAATGTTCATATTGTTCACATTTCAGTGTATTCTACAGATGGCGATTTTTGTAATTTCTCACATCCTTTAAAAATGAACATATCCTAATACCAAGTGTTATAAATTGATGATAAGCATGCCTCATACCGAAACTTGTGTGAATATTCCTGAACCATAAACCATGAATGTTACTCATCCTCTTAAAAAACAGCTGTTGTTTTATTGTTTTTATGTAATCCCGACGCCTTTGCTTTTCTATGGAGGCCATAGTCGATACCTACTATAAAAACTGTCTTTATTAAACGATCTCTGGCTCCACGAACAATGATGCAAGCTTTGTATCTTTATATAAATTAGCTTTCCAGCTACCTTTGTAACGATGATGTTGCCTAGCAACCTATTAGGCCTTTAATGTTTCCCAACTATGTAGCAAGCAAGAGGGTTGATGAGAACCTGTTTTCCTTTGTAACGCGTCAAAATCGTCTCTTTAAGAATAATCGCACATTTCCAACCTTGGTATAACTTACAAACTTAATGAAAGCTTGTAAAATATGTTATATGAGCTAATATTGTCAGGCCTGCTTTACAGGCATTGGAAACTTCTGACATGTTTGCAGCGGAATCTGTGGCGTAAATCTGGATTTCTGCCATGGTTTCGCAATTTATTCTGCCTCGGATCCTTGCTCTGATCAGCCCTGCACATTGGCTACCTGTACACTGTATATGCGCCCAGAACTGATATATTGCTTTGGCACCATTTCCTATTTAAATTCATGGGAAATAAATTTTAGGTGTTTTAGATGCAAAATAGTTTTTTAAAAAAAATTACTTATGACATCCTACAGAATTTTTTTTTAATTTTTTGTATCCTTTTTGCTGGTTAAAAGTGATGTTAAAAGTGATTTAACACTATTTAGCAATTTTTAAAGAATTGTTAATACAGTTTTCCTATATTGTAACATAATAGAAATACATAAAACATAAAAAATGCGGATTTTTGTAAGGGTCAGTGAACACAGAGTTTTTCGGCGCTGATTTTGTCTCTGAATCCACCTCAAAATCAGCCTCCAAAAAAAGCCTCCCAATACAACCGGATTCAGCGTCAGAATCAGCGCCAAAAAAACTCAGTGTGCACTGACCTTAACAATGCATTTGAAAAACATCTTTTTACTGAACTTCATAATGTATGGAAAACCTTAGAGTTAGTTCCCACGGCGGAAACCTTTTCTGCCATGTGGCTTTTTCGTGCAGCTACTCGCGATGCAGTGTATCGGCATTCCGTTGCGGCATCCTGCTCCTGATTAGGTCTGGATGAATGGGGCTAATTAACAGGGAGTCTCGAGCCAACTCAGTCGCGGAAACTGTGTGAAGATAGGGCACGTCGCATTTTTTTCCGCTAGCTTAAAAAAAATTGCTAGCTGAAAAAAAAATGCAAATGACACCCATTGAAATGAATGGGAGGCATTTTTGCAGGCGAATTTTGAGGTGGATTCTGCATCAAAATCTGACTGCAAAAAGCTCCGTGTGAACATACCCTTAAAGTGATGAATAAAAGTAATAAAATCAAATTTAAAACTAGCTAAGAATTTGGATGGTACAGAATATTAATGTGCTCTGTTATAGTTTGGGGGATACACACAGAACCCTCTGTCAGTCGGTGCCTACATTTTGGCCATACCTCGTGCCTATTTATAGATACTTTCTCACCAAAGTGGGCAGTACTAGAGCTCGCAAGCATATGTCTCCTGTAAATGATACACAATGTACTTAATGGTTCTTCCAGTAGTAGCCCCGTGCCTGGTCCTGATCAGACTGAACTCTCTTTGTCATGGCACCGCCCAGAACCGATCTGCATATTGAGCCGCATAATAATTTCAGGTTGCTAAAAGTAAAATAAAAGACCGGGTCTTCCCATCTTTCAAATGGTAATGTAATCAGAGGGTACATCCCCATATGTTTTGTTGGGGGGTGGGCAGGGGCAAAAAGCAAGCCACCAGCAGTGGTAGTTTTGATAATTATATTTTCTGGGGGCTTTTGTCTTCAGCATAAAGGCGTCTCTAAAATAATATGGCACGTTTTTTTCCTCTTATTTGCCTCCCATAGTGCACAAATCTGCGAGTCAGCTGGTAAAAGAGGGTTTGTTTTTTTTCACTTACATGGCAATTTAAGCATTGACTTCCAGAGATCATCAGCCTAGGAGATTTCTGACATGTAAGGTTTCTAGGCCTGTGTTCTGAAGTTGTCCTGAATTAACAATTAATGGATTGCGTGTTGTGATAGATCTTTTATGGAGCTTGCAGCTGGATGACTGTCAAGCACAAAAGCAACGTGATTGTGTTTGCAGCTATTAGTATCATATAAAGATTTGGCCATGTCGCCATCAAAATGATTAGCAAAGTATTCAACAATTTAATCTTTGAGGCAGTGGCAATTCAATAAAGCGGAACGAAAATTATAGGCCTTCTTACGAGACCGATGACAATTAAAAAAAAACATTACTCATTTTGTTAAAAAGGCTTTTAATGGTGAATCTCTATCCTTAGGAGATATGATACATGTGTAATCTGTAAAATTAATACGAAGACAATACACATCGCCATGCTATGATTGAGCCGGACTGATAAACTTTATATAGGTTTCTGTATGGCACGTCATGTAGTCTACAAATCCAGAATTTGATGACAGGCGACAATCACGTCTGATTTACATCACATAGACAGAAATGTAAATTACCGTATATACTCGAGTATAAGCTGAGTTTTTCAGCACAGTTTTTGTACTGAAAAGTATGCCTCGGCTCATACTTGCGTCAATACGGTAACTGAAAATGTCACATGACTGGTCCGCAGTGAAAGACGTCTGTGGGAGGCCGCTGGAGCAGCGATAGGTGATTGGTGAGGCAGCGCTGCCCCAAGATGTTTCCAGAGCATCTTCTCTGCCTTGGAAACATCTTAAGGCAGCCCTGGAGACAGCGCTGCCTCACCGACCACCTATCGGCAGCAACGCTGTTCCAGCGGCCTCCCACAGATGTCTTTTACTGCGGACCAGTAAAATTACCACTCGAGTCAATACGGTAATTGACTCGCTGCAGCGGGCCTCCGCTCCAGTCCTGGCCACCTCCCCCGACTACAACACATGCCGGGTGACGTGGCTACATTAGCTCAGGCCCACACCCGGCGTATGTCGATGACGTCTTACTGCGTCTCAGCACAGGCGGCGTCATCTTGCCCCCTACGCTTAGACGCAGAAGCAGCCGCAGGAGAAGATGAGCAGTGGCGGCAGTGGGAGCAGCAGCGCAAGGTCGGTAAGTATGAGAGCTTAATGTTTGTCCCCGGGCTGCTCACTGCTGACCCCCACGTCACCTTATACTATAGCCCCAGCCGCAATCAGACCCCCGAGTATGATAATCAGAGCCCCAGGGGAGGTGAGAGAAAATAATAAACAGTTTTACTCACCGCTCCGGGATCCGATGTTAATCCTAGCTGGCTTCAGGCCTATAAGGTAAAATCCCAGATGTCACGTGGTCTGGGATATTACCATATAGGCCCAAAGCCTGTGGTAGTAGTAATAGCCTGTTACTGCTAGCACAGGCTTTGGGCCTGTACGGCAACAGGCTCCTACTGCTACCATAAGGCTTTGGGCCTGTATGATAATGCCCCAGACGTCTGGCTATGACTAAGGAAGTGTTTTCTGAAACGCGTAAGCTAGTCACTATGTGGCTCAATGCACTAATTCATTAACGCACAATGCTTGTTGGAAAAGAACTCTGGATTTTAAATTGAATTTTCATTAAAAGTTAACTTTTATTGAAGAAGGTGATGCTGAATTTTTTTATACTTCAAATCTTCTGGCTATATGGTAATATCCCAGACCACATGACATCTGGGATATTACCATATAGGCCTGAAGCCGGCTAGGATTAACATGAGCACAAACAGAATGTCATGCATTTTCCCCCCTTGGCTTATACTCGAGTCAATAAGTTTTCCCCGTTTTTTTGTGGTAAAATTAGGGGGGTCGGCTTATATTCGGGTCGACTTATACTCAAGTATATACGGTAAACCTCCAGGGCCTTAGTGCAAAATTTGTACCAAGACCCCTACCATGTGCCATTTATTATACTGGTGTCTTATTATCTGGCAGAGGGGCCCTGTGCTTCCCTAAGATGCCAAGGCCTGGGTGCATCTGCCACCCCTATAGCTACACTCCTAAATATATAAACCATTGTATTGTATAGCCTGATTTATATAGCAGAGAAGTCGTAAAGAAGTAAGTAAAAAAATTAAGTATTAATTTAATGGATATATTAATATTGTTCTGTATTAGATTGGGAACCCATCAACTCCTATACAAATACATGACTGCGATAATATTCAGAAATAATTGTAGAAATCACCTTTTGTTCTTCTTTTAATTTTATGCATATGTTACATTTAATTGTAAAGTTTCAATTTGTGAAACTAATAAAACACTTGAAATAAAAAAAAAAAATCCTCCTTTATCTCACAACCCTTCTAAATACTTATAGTCTCCTTAATTCTTGAGCATTTATCTCTTCGTTGTGCCTTTTTTTAGTTATTCCTCCTAGAAATGTATGAATAAATTGACAAGTGGGTGTTACCAATTAGAGGGTGTGTCCCTAGATAGACAGGCATTGTCCAATCAGTGCTCTCAGTGCCAGACAATGCAGGGACTCACCCAAGGGGCCGCTATTGGACATTATATGGTCTGGAGGCCACTTTGGGACAGTGTTGTGTAAATGGGGCATTATACTGCATGGGGGTCAGGAAAGGGGGCTTTATGCTACATGGGTGCCAGGAAAGGGGGCTTTATGCTCCATGGGGGCCAGTAAATGGGGATTTATGCTGTGCTTGGTTGGTTGGCCCAGTCTTTGCTAGTTATGCCCTTGTCACAGAGTTATGTGAAGAGATGCACCAAAATTATTATTAATTGGACAATATAAGTTAAATTAAATCTTTTTGAAATGATCACCCAAAATTGCAGGAAAAAGTGGTCTCCTAGAGAGGTGTTCTTCTCACGGAAGATGGTTAGTATGGAAAAATGAAGATCCATCACAGAAATGAGGCAAGGAGGTGGTCTTCTCAAAGCAGTGGTCTTTTGGAGAGGTTGCTCTGTAATTTCTAATACAGAGGTAACAGGTCCTGTTAAATGATAAAAAAAAAAAAAAAAATCAAATGCCGAGAAGTGATGTCGTATTTCCAACCTAACCCAAGTGGTAAAGCAGACCTGTCACCGTGTAGGCCAAATATGATTTACCGGATAGAAGAGGTGTCATATCTAGAAAATGGGAGCAAATTATAGCCAGTAAACAATACACTTCAGCTGGTCTCATGGAGGCACAGCACATATGCTACATCCTCTCTGCCAGCTCACCTCCTTGCTGTCAGCCCACTTACTGAACAAGCATTGGCAGAAGGGCTGATGGGTTGGATAAAGGCTGGCAGGTCACTAATACTGCTCTGCTTGGTTAACTGCTGTCAAGTATATAGCGAGAAGGTTCAAAATGAAACTGGGCAAGCAGAGCGGTGGCGGTATAGCCCGAGCATCTCCTCTGTAGGCCGCTACTACCAGTGCTGCTTGTTTAAGCTAATCAGGGGTTATGGAAGGCAGGTCAGGAGGCTGCTATCACAATGAGACAGTCATAGAAACATAGAAGATTGACAGCAGAAAAGAGCACATGGTCCATCTACTCAGCCCTTATAGTATTTGCATCTTATCTAAGGATAGATGTGTTTATCCAAGGCAGGCTTATATTCACTTACTATAGATTTCTCATCCCCATCTGCGGGAAGTTTATGCCAAGTCTCAACTATTCTTTAAGTTAAATAATATTTCCTGACATTGCTTCTAATAGATCAATTTTAGATTGTGTCCCATTTGTCCCCTTGTTCTCCCCACCGGTCCTTATTTATATATATATATATATATATATATATATATATATATATATATATATATATATATATATATATATATATATATTAACTTGAAATATAAACTAATTACAGTAGATATAAGCTAATCACAGTTTGCAATACTGGATTTCTTATTCAGGACCGCATGTAACAATCATCTTTTTATCCCTATACAAATGAGCAGAAAAGGTTTTACTTTCCATCAATGGGCTTCACTATCTGCTGCTCGGCTCTGCCCGATGATGTCTGATGATGTCACATTGCACCTGGAAGTGAAGGAAGCTGGCTTCAGTTAAGGGAAGTGGGCTATCATCAGATATGGACAGTACTGTTAGCACTGTGTGCAGGGGCACAGGAGAGAGATATCAGTCAATTAGTTAGGGTGGAGCTGAGCAGAAGCTAGCAGCAGCAGATAGTGAAGCCCTTTTCATAGGGATAAAATGATCATTTTTACAAAAATGGAGCAGCGGTCCTGAATAAGAAACATCATAGTAAACTGTGCTGAGATCCCTATAAGATCCCTATGAGGTACTGTGATTAGTTTCTATCTCAATTTTGACACTCCCTTTAAGACTGGTGTATCATGTGCCAGTCTTAATAAAGACACCACACTGACTGCCCAAGCTCTAAGGAGCCAGCCTTCTCAGACTCACTTGTTTATTAAAGTTACCCTTCTCATTAATATAATTACTATCTCTATATATTGATAGACAGCTGAGTTAATATTGGTCTCTCATCCATCTGATGTACCTTTATGTGCTCTGAAAAAAAAAAAAAAAAAGGTTATCCTGAACAATAACCATGCTGTGGTTCTCTGTAAATTAAGAGGTTTGAGAAATTTGGAGCTTTTTGTCTTAGACCCGGTTCACATCTGCGTTCGGGTTTCCATTCGGGGAGTACGCTTGGGAACCCCCCCCGACCGGAAACCTATACACATAAAAAAGTGGTTACCTAAGGAAAGCCGCTGACGCCATAGACTATAATGGGGTCCATGTGGTTTACGCACAAAACATGTGTAGAGAAAAGTCCTACTTGCAGATGTGAACTGGGACTCAGGCGCTGTTATAGGGATATTGCTACAAAGGGTGACAAGGTGGCAGTCAAATTGAGACCATTGTGCCCAGGTGGTCCCCAGACCTTTCTGCCATATAAGAAAATACCAAGTGGTACATGGCATGTGTAGTTCCTGTTGCAGATTTTTTGTCCTCTTCTCTGTTCACATTGTCTTGGCTGTCACATTTTCAGAAACTATGACAGATATGGCAGATCACGCCTTCTATTACTGTATTTAATACAGCAAACATTTTCCACATGTAAATCTATAGAGAAAATCTTCCTAAACAATACCACCCTTGTCTTGTCCATGAGCTTGGGTAATGTCTAGAATTGCAGTTTATCCCTCAAACTTTTTCGGGAATGACTCTAGAACCGCTCTTTTAAAAGACACTGCGAAGTGTTACTGTACTGTATATCATTTTGGGGTTGTAAAAAAAAAATGTAAAGACATAATGAGGATCTGGAAAATCAAGACGATGGTGAATACGTATCAATGAAAGTTCCTCTAAGAAAGAATGAAGGCACTTCAAGAAGTTTAGTGAGAAACATTGAGAAATGTACACCAGGTTACACATAGAGTAATTACTGAAACTTACTCCAGATTGTAAGAGCTACTTAATTGTGCTATTTAATCTGATGTGTCTTGTTAATCCGATAAGGAAACTGCTAGTATCTGCTGTGCCGCTTCTAATGAGATAATTTACTTTTATTATATTCGTTTCATTTAAATAAACAGGAATCTAATATACAATCTCTCACGATTTAATGTGACTCATTCTGAGAAGTTGTGCCTGTGTTTCTCATACCAAATATCATTTCCTCGGCTGCCAGTCTTAATAAACAAGGTTAGGGAATAAAAGTAGATTTCTATGCAATTATATCAAATGAGACAATCACTACAGCTGCTAACAGCATAGTTTGTGGTCTATTTATTGGCTGAGTCGAGGAACGTCCCTGATGTACTTATAGCTAGCACTATATTATGACTGATCTTGGAAGGTAAGAGATATTTTTATATAGATTTAATGGTTCTTTGCTTTTGCAGATTTGCAGGCAGCATGTGATGGGAAAGTATTTTAAAGTTTTATTTTTATTCTTTTAATCCCAGCAGTGTTATAATATAAAATCGCTTAAAAGTAAAAGGTACTGACAATATCAGTAGGATGTGCTCGTGTTTGTGGGCCTATAGACGTTGTAAGGGCATACATTAAAAGGAGAGCGTAGTCCAAAAATTAACCACTGTTTAAATTATGTTTTTATGTTAAACATACTTTGTGACGCTTCCTGTTCTATAGAGATCACTTTGATGATGGATACAACTCAATTTTTTTCCACTCTCTGCACAATGACCTCTACAAGGCTCTCAGAGCATGCCCATAATATTCTACATATACACTGTCTACCAACAAGTATTTGGACACCCATGCAAATATAGATATCTGCGGTTGTGATGTACGTCACGCCTTCCACCATTAATTAGGAAACAGTATTGGCATTAGTGCATTGGCATTAGTCGCATGCAAAAGGCCACGAAGTGCAAAGTTGTCCAATTTCGAGAAAGGGGTAATTGTGGGGTACCACAGAAATGGTCGATCCATAAGGGACCTAGCAAGCGAACTGAATTACCCAAAATCGACAGTGGCCTATGTGATTACGAAGTGGAAGGTGAACGGTGATTATTGAAATGTGCCCCGAGTCAGGGAGATAGAGACCGACGAGTGCTGGGCAGAGAAACCGCACCCAACCGATGGCTCACCTACACCAGGAGTTTCATCAGGCATCCGGGAGTATTGTGTCACTCAATACCATCTGTAAGGAAGCATCTGCTGGGGTCTACCATCTATTGAATAGGAATAAATGTTGATTTTCTATTCTACCACAGGTGTCCAAATACTTATTGGTAGACAGTGTACATCTTAAGGCTCCTATGGCCCATGTTGCTGCTGTAACTGCATCTTTCTTATACATTGCATTTAGGCATTTTGGGCCCAAGGCAGGAGTGGTGTGAAATGTAATGGGAATTATAAAGGAAACACTTAAATGTTTCCCTTCTGTTAAATCCACTCCTGGCTTTGGCTCACAAAAAAAAACACAGCAAAATGTGCAACAAAAAACAGCATTTCCGCAACGTGGTGCCTTATCTTGAGGACGGGGGCCCACTTGGCGTAAATGCCGCAATTTGCCCGCGGTGAAAAAATTGCGGAGTTTTACTGTCAGGACAAAGTGGATGGGATTCTAGTGAATCCCATGCCCACTTTGCGGTAAAAACCGTGCAGCGGACATGCCGCAATTTACAAAACCGACATGGTTTTGGAGTCGCAGCATGTCAATTATACCTATGGAAACGTCAGCAGTTTCCTCATATGTATAATTGTAACAGTAAGTCTACAGAGGAAACTTCTGTGAACTTTCTGTCTAAAGTAGTGTGGGAAGAACCGCAATGCGTTGCATCCGTGTTTTTTCCCGCAGCGCTTTTTTGCTGCATGATGCCACGTGGGGCCTTAGCCTTAAAGTGGTTTAAGAGATCATGTTTACTTATTGGTCTGTTCATTTACCAGAAACAGTGCCCCTCCTGTCCATGAGTTGTGTTTGGTAGTGAGCTCAGGTTTTAGATGTGGTTGGATCTGCAGTACCAGCCCTGTTTCAAAACGTAACTTTTCCGCAGCATTTTTTTTTCTGCAGTGTGTGAATGGGATTAGCCAAAAACTCGTTCACTTTAGTGGTACTGTAAAACACTGCATTTCTTTCCACATCATTTCTGCAGAAGGAAAAACACTACATTTAGGCCAAGTTTAGATGGGATTTTTTGGGCTCGATTTTGACATGGAATCCGTCATAATCCAGCTAAAAAAAAACGCCTCCCATTGAAATCAATGGGAGCCGGTCATTTCCTTTTTCCGCGAGCAGTTTGTTTCCGCCCGCGGAGAAAAGAAGCGACCTGCCCTTTCTTCAGGCGGATTCCGCAGCTGATTCAGTCGCAAACATCCGCCTTGCGACACCTCCCTCACGACTAGGCCCATTCATGTGGGCTTAATCTGGAGCGGAATGCCATGACTGGATGCCGATGCATTGCGTTTCTGAAAATGCAACTTTTCACTTTTATACAAAGTGGGGATGGGAATTGCCACGTTTTTTACATTTATGCCACGTGGGGCCCTTGCCTAAAGAAGTTTTCATACAGCTTATAATTATTACTTCAACTATCTATAGGATAGGTGATAAATGTCCTATTACCGGGGGCTACAAGGTCACTAGAATTGGGGTCCATATCTATGCAGTGAGGATGAATTTGAATGGAGCAGTGATCAGTGGCTGTCACACAGCTGCAGTGAATTCACTTTATGTGAATGAGGACCATTCACATGACATGTCAAAAAATAGGTCATAGTCTATTTTTTTTTCCATTTTCACAGATGTCTCAAAAGCATTCAAATATATGAGGGATCCATGAAAAAGCAGAAAATGTACAGAAATGTGGACATGTGAATAAGGCCTTACACCTGTTTCTTACTGGTGTAGATTTCAATTCTGGTGCATGGAGCGTGCCTGAATTATTAGCAAGAGCCATGTAATAACTTAGGTGCATTATTAAGACTGGTGTGCAGAACAGTCTTCATAAATTCCCCCAAGGCCACGATTAGTATTTTGGTAAATCTGGCATTATAGCGGTGTATTTCCACATATAGATGTATCCTCCCTTACCTTTTTGTCTGCTTCAACACGTCTACATAAATGGCATAAGTTATCCAGCTACGAAAAAAAAAAAAGATGTCAAAAGTTTTGTGGTGTTAGCCATTGGCTCAGGTTGCTAATCTGAAGCCAGTTATCAAGTCATTTGTCAAAACTGTTGAAAGGTAAGAAGAGCCACATCTCCGTCATTCTGGTTTGTCACTTATAAATACACGATGCAGACATTTAGTTCTGCCTTTTCAGAATGTTACTTGTCATGCAGGAGACATAGGGAAACATATGTAAATCATTCTGCAGGCTGCTATGAAATTAGCCAGTCCTTTTACTGTGGACAGAACTGGCAATTCTTGGGCAGGTAGGTGCGACTTTTTACTCTCCACACATGAGAGCGTGATCCAGGTGTAAAGTATGTGATTACCGTGCTAATTGCCTGACAGTCTTTATGTGTGTATGTGTGAAAGAGATAAAGAGACATAGTGAGATTGTCAAGATCCTTCAAAGAATTGGCACAAGCTATGCCGCTTTTCTTTTATCGTCAATGTCTACTTTCGTATATTTGAAAACAATTTTCTAGTGTTTAATCTTTCAAGCTAAAATCTTTCCAGAGAGAATAACTTACTTGAGGAGTTAAGCATATATATATATATATATATATATATATATATATATATATATATATATATATATTATTTTTATCATTTTTATTTTGTTTTTAAAAACCAGGCTCTTATGGCATAAAAATGTAATTCCCCAAGTCTCTACTTTCTGGTCCTTGTTGACACCAGAAATGGCTACAGAGTCAATAACTGTTTCAGTAGTGACCCACCTCAATCAGTAATAATTGTCATTTCTAGTTCTTCAAGAGGGACCAGGCCATGTTAGAACAAGATCAGTGGAGGATTCATTATTGCTCATTTTGCTTTTTTATGCCATTCTAAACATGTTTTTGGAATTGTCAGAGAAGACTCATAGATGAGCACATGGTGCAGTAAGAATTCAGAACCATACTTGAAATTGACAAGACCTGAAAAAGTGCAAACAGTGAGTGACAGAACTGTTATCTTCATAAGCCAGTGGCATATGATTGTGAATAACAAAATAGGGACTATGTTATGTTATGAACAATAAAGAGATAACGTCAGAAGCAAAATCAGAAGACAAGTGAATTTCGAGTAACAAGCCAGAGGTCAGTCCGAGAGGTAACATCCAAAGCAAAATCAGAAGACAAACAGATTTTCAAACCAAAGGACAATATAGATCAGTTCAGGACAAGTGACATGGAAGCCTCATTAAGTAAAAATCAAATAGCAGACAGCTGGCAGAGGAGGAACAGGGTTTAAATATCCCGCCTCAGCTGCTAATTGGGTCAGCATAGGAGTGGCCTGAAGATTGCAAAAGCTTCACAGCTGCATAGAAAGCTTAAAGCAACAGCTAAACTGAGATTCCTGACACCAGTAATCAGCAGAATAGGGGGTTCTAAGCCCATTGCTTAGATTGGAGCAGCAGTCAAGCCAATGTCAAACCTACCATGGAACCAAGGAGGCGGCTGCTCTGGGTCCTGTCTAATTTGGGGATCCTGCAGGCCTCTTTCACAACACTTTGATCTATTTTTATCCCTGTTCTATTTAATGAGATTCAAAATACAGTATGCCAGACATGCACCTATCCTGCCAGAAGACTACTAACCTTTCAATGACAGAATATTGGTATATTGTACTGTAATATTGATGGTGAACCTTATAGAGGGGTCTTCATTATTAAAATCCTGGAAAACCCCTTAAGGCTAAGGCCCCAATTGACGTCCTGCAGAAAAAAGCGTGGCAGGAAAAACTACGGCAGAAATGCTTTGCAGTTCTTCCCACAGCGTCTAGACAGAAAGTTTGCAAAGGTTTCTTCTGCGGATTTTCAATGACTCCAACGGGGAAACCGCCGGCATTTCCATAGGTATAATTGTCATGCTTCTATTTCCAAAATCGCAACAGTTTTGGAAATCCCGGCATGTTCAAAGCGTGATTTTTACCGCAATGTGGGAATGGGATTTGCTAGAATCCCATCCACTTTGCTCTGACTGTAAAACACTGTGATTTTTTTTTCCGGCCCAATGTTGCAAAAACGCAGCTTTTTTTGGTGCAGATTTTGCTACGATTTTTTGAGCCAAAGCCAAGAATGGCTACAAATGGAATGGGTAATATATAGGAAGCTGTTAAACTTCTCTCTTTTGCTTAATCCACTCCTGAATTTGGCTAAAAAAAAAACACAGCAAAATCTGAAAAATAAAGCTGCATTTCCACAAAGTGGAGCCATAGCCTTAAAATCGATTCTGCTGCATTTAATTGCTGTGATTGGCTATGTGGTGCCTGCACCCTAAACTGTATAAGTTAGTTCCTCTTGTATAAGGAAGGTGAAAGCTGCTGTCCTACAGGGATGGTCTCATTTATTCATTAGTTAGGCTGCTCCTTACCCTTGCCCTTTGGGACCTTAATATTATGTTTGAGAAAGCTGAAGACACCAGCGCAATGCAGAAAACTCATGTAAGTGAATATCATTGCATCTCCTAATTTGCCATTTATTTCATCGCTTGGGGCAAAATAATGTGTAGTGCTAGCGTTGGTTTGACACATCCTATACTGAGCTGACTAATGGTCTGAATTAAATGTATTACACACCATTAACAGCCATATCACATGAGGTGCAGTACATAGGGCTACGGTGACGCAGTATTGTGCCCTGGTACACAGAAATAATGATAAAATAATAGCTAGCCATTTATGGATATGGGAGGAAACTACACTGGTCCCCATGGTACACAACCACTGAGGCACTTCAGGATGCTGACAGTAGGAGGCGCCGCTTCAAAAGATTCTTATGTGGTCTGATACATTATTCTATCTGTCACTCTTAGGTCTTATTCACATGATGGCTGTTTTGGAAAATGGTCTGTCAAAACAAAAGATATGTCCCATTTCTGCCAAGTGTATGAGGGATCTATGAAAAAAAGGCACCCCCACAGATGCAAAATGGCTATGAAAAAAAGTTGTAGGGAAAGGCCTCAGCAAAAAACGCAACGGAAACGCAAAAAACATAGCAGACTTTCTGCTTCCGTTATACCTTTAGAGAAACTCTGTTGTTCCCATAGATATCATTGACATGCGGCAATTTCCAAAAACCCAACGGTTTTGGAAATCGCAACAATTCCACTGTGTGTATTTTTCTGCAATGTGTGGATGGGATTATTGCTGCAGCGTTTACACCATGTGTGGCCCCAACCCTACAGTGTTGTTTTAATTGTTTTGTCAGTGATGTTACAGTTGTGATATTTATTACTAGTGGCAGAGGGGGCTAAGGTTAAGGCTCCACGAGACGTATCCGCAGCACTAAAGTGCTGCGGGAAGAACCTCTGCGTGAACGCACTGTGGTTCTTTCTGCAGTGCTTTCAACAAAAAGTTTGCAGAGTTTTCCTCCGCGGACTTTCTGTTACAATTATATCTATGGGAAAGCCGCCGGCGTTTCCGTAGATATAATTGACATGCTACGATTTTAAAACTGCAACGGTTTTGAATCCCATCCCCTTTGCTTGCACTGTAAAACGCCGCGATTTACGTCCCGTGGGGCCCCGGCCTAAGAGTGATCTGGAGCTCTGGCCATTTACAAGGGTTACCCACAAACATGACTATGTTTAAATTGTAGGCAAAAGGTAATTTTTTTGTGGTATGAAACCCAGCCATGATTATCTTCTTATGGCAAGGTTATCAGACAGGGACACTGCATACACAAGAAGATAATCTGGCCACAATAAGGAAATCATGGCTGGGCTTCAGACACGTGCCAGGCCATGGAAAGTTTTGACATTCTTTGTCATATCCATCGGTAAACGATCAAGACACCAGACTTTCATCGCTAAGATGGTTAATCAAAATCTTTAAAACTCCTCAAGATTTTTATTTATATCTCCTAATTTTTTTTTTTAGCTTTTAATGATCTAAAAATATAAATATGATTATGTTCATGAGAAACCCATTAAAGGATGAGGCCCCACATAGCATAAACACTGCAATTTAACCGCAACATTTTATAGTACCTGCAAAGTGGATGGGATTGGTATCTCCCCAAATTACTTATTTGATTTTATAACATGGATTTTGCCACAGATCTGCAGCAAAGTTTGTAAAGAACCTGCAGACTTGTTGTAGAATTAACCCTATGCATTACAAAGGGGACAATCTGCAGCATGAATCAACATGCTGTGGATTCAGAGAACCCTATACAATATCCACTGCACTTTTTTTGGTAGCACATGGGATGAGAATTGTGTGATGGTACTAGGATTGATGCCCTTCAAATTTTCTATATTTGTGGGTACAAAATATGCAATGTATCCGTGTGGCCATAACCTTAGGCCTCATGTACATGACCGGTGTATTGTCAGCTAGCTGTGTTTTTCATGCCTAGCACTGCGGCCCATTCATTTCTATGGGCCCATATACAACCTTGTATTTCACTGTCCCATATATGGGGCTCAGGGCAGACCTCAAGACAGGTCACTTTGCTGGTGCTATAAAATGTATGTCTTTTTTGCTTATTTCTGCAGTGCGGGATCTTACCCTAAAGGTCACAGGCCCGATAGCAGCCACCACAGACATGATGCACTTGATTTGAAGGAGCACCTAGTACTTACATTTGCTTTTGAAGACCCTCAGGCCCTATCCCAATGCCCAACTGGCCTGCCGGCCCAGACATCCCATATTATTGAATAAGGATCTATCAGTTCATATTCACTGTACAAAATTATGTTCCCTTGACAATATGGGTGTTAAAAAGCACCATGTACAAGCATGTTTGTCCTGAATTTGGGAGGGTATACTGCTGAGGTCCTAACTGCACCATTACCTTCACTGTGTGAATACGGCCTTTTTTTTCCATCATTATTTCCATAAAGACATTTATATTAACTGGAAAAGAGAGATACAACAGGCATCATTGCAGTTCATGAGGTCTGCCAGGACTGAGTTTACAGAAGTGAATACAAAAGATCATGATAAAAGAAAAGAAGAGCCAAGGGCATTTCTATACATAGACGCTAAGACGCATTGGTACAATATACTATAGAAGCTGCGCGCAGAACGTGTCAACCTTCCTTATGTTCCTATTTGTATTCCTACAGTGAGTCAACCCAACCCCTAAAGAGTGCAACAGCTGCAGTCAGACACAGGGGGTTCTCTTCTCTGCAGCAGCTCGTGGGTTAATCTAAATATGGAAGACATGCCTGTCACCACGACATGACAGAGGTGCCACTGATCCCCAGTAATTGATAAGGGCATCTCTCTCTATTCGTCTGACAGGTGTCAGACAAGAAGACTTGAGACACACTGAGGTCTCACTATATTTCTCTGTACGTCTTCCAGTTTACACAATGCACAGCAGATCTAGATCAGTCTCCTGCTCTCATATAAGTGTGGCGGCCATGAGTGGACCTGACACTATGTCAGAGAGAGGGGCGGCCAGGAGATCTTCTCTGACCTTACACCACTTCATAGCTGTTCATTCTCTCTACCTGACACAAGATATAATTATATGTGTACTAGACAGGATATTAGCTAGCACCATTGTGTAGATCTAATATGTAGATGCAGCAGAGCCAAACCTGTTATTTAGCTATTGTTTCTCATTCCGGGCAGATTACCTGAATTACCTGGATATCATGATATCACAGTGACTTGTGCCTAGCAACAAACTCAGCTCTGCTGCACTAGTAATGTCAAACCAAACCCTATCAGTATATAGAATTATTAGGATCTATATGGAAGGCAAAGCTTGGTTAAAACATATAAGTAAAAACCAGACACTGCTTTTAGTGGTAGATACCATCTGCTTTTAGTATAAAAAAATCACGCACGTCTTTTAACTCCTTCAGTACAGGAAAGGTGTCTAAACTCATTAGCCAACGTTACATTGTACGTAACGGAACAGAAAAAAAACTTCAGCTTGTAGCAGGTTAAATTTTCATTGAAATTGTGACAAAAGAGGTTTTATCAAACCCTGCTACCTCCGTGACAAACTGCGGCCACCTTTTCACAAGGCAGATGTTTGTAATTAATGAGAAAAATAATTTTAATGAGCTTAAACCTCTTTATGTCATCTTTAAATGAAGGATTTGACATGGGTATACGTATGTTAACTGTGGATAGACGGAGTCCATGGCAATTCTAACATATAGATAGATAGATAGATAGATAGATAGATAGATAGATAGATAGATAGATAGATATAACACTGTTTAGCTTGGCTTTCAGCAGCAAGTTATCTTATCACAAAAGCCAGGTATCAGATAGATATATATATATATATATATATATATATATATATATATATATAATTTTATTGATAGTATATACTATTATATGTTTATATATATATATATATATATATATATATATATATATATAATACCTGACTTTTGTATATTATTATGAAGGAACCAAAACCCAAAACTTGTCGCTCTTCTAAAGAACCTCTGCTCCATTTGAGCTGGAACAAGTTGAGTATTGAGTATTTGAGTGGATATATAGTAGTAGCATTGCTTTTATAGATGTGTATCGATATATATATATATAGCCACACGAACACACATATATACACACTATACATATATGATTATAATATATATATATTATAATATATATAAAATCAGAATTGCAAAATTGTAAAATATTCTAAAAACTTGACTTCACTCTTCTTAAAGGGCCAGCTTCCATTAAACCGCATACTCTATAGAGATTATATCGTCAACTATTTCTATTCATTTGGGACAATACTAACGATAATTTGCCTAAGCAGATACAACAAAGCGACGTTACTAAGTACACCTGAGAAAATGTAGGTTCTCCTTAATTTCCGAGTACGTTCTTTCATTAACACACAAGTTATTTCTCATGAAAGGGACTCCTTAAAGAAAGTTCTTTAATCTTCTCTAGCTATTAACAAGCTATACAACCTATTACTTAATAGAGACTCTTGTAATCCATTTATTTTTCATCTTTAATATACAAAGCTTGGTAGACAAGAGTTCTAGGTCTTTGGAGACTGTCCTATTTCTGTATGTATGAAGTGGAAGCAGAAATGTGAGAACCGTACGACAACTATGTAGCCAGCGTGGAGGGGAAAAAAATTCAAAAAAAGTAAAAAAAAAATTGTTGGCTACTTAGGCAGAAGACGGCAGTTTCTGCGAATTTTTCGCTACTCTATTGCTTTGTGGATTCTCTCCTATGAACTGAGTGATGTGGAGGTGGGGAGAGCGGGATGTAAAATGTGCAGTGTAAAAATGACAGGAGACGGGAAGGAACAAGATGTAATCTAATGGCTACTTTAGCCGATTCCTAAACATATTGCAGGAATTAAATAATGAAATATTCTAAACAAGATCACAATCCTCCTCGCTGACATATCATATCATCGCATTTAAAATCCCTGTAATGCTAGACGTTTTTTAAGGGAACCATTAAACTTCTGTCATTTCCTTCTATATTTTTCATGACAAAAAGAAATCGTTTCTGCCAAAGAGGTTTGTGTATTGGATATTTTTTAAAGCGTAGGTATTGTTAGCCCTAAAAAGCATCTTCTGGCCTTGCTTTAAAACTGCCTATTGAAAAAGCACCTTATTATATTCTGTAGCCTTGAGACAGCCAGTCACCTTCTCTTCCTGCTCCCAAAAATGGAACATTAAAATGCCTTTCTTACCCGGCACCTGCTTGACCCCTTTTTTTTAAAGATTTTTGTCATGAGATTGGAATAAGAGAGAGATGGAGATTTTTTTTAAGGTATCACTTCCATGCACTTTAAACATTCCATTGTAGATGATTATATTCAAGAGATGAAAGATCACAAGCAAAGCAGGAACTTCCATCTAATGAAATGTATTGTAGTGGAGACTGAAACTATACAAAAGATGGAATGCTGCCCTTGATAGACCCATTTTATGTAACTCCTCGCAGCGGGTGTAGACATTGTCTGGATTACAATACATTTCACTGCGACATTCTAATCTAAGATACCTGGGACACACTGCAAGACGGAGCCCTGTGCTTTTATAGGGACACCTATGGAGCACAATTAAAAGATTGCGTCTTGAAGAATCACGCTTTAAGGGAAGCTTGTTTCTTCATTAGCCAAAACAAAAAATGGAAAGTTTCTACATGAATGACAAATAGATGAAGTCTCCACCTTTGCTGCTGCAGTCAGTGATCCTGTCCCTGTCCATGCTGGAGTGTTTAAGTGTGAATACAAGTGAACATGGGGGGTACTGTTAGCTGCATAAAAGACTCCTTGATATCTTAGCGCTCTTTGAAGAGTTTTATAGATTACTGCTCATAGTGAGGACTGTTCGAACCTTGTTAATCCAGTCTTCTGTCATCTATCTGAAATGCAATAGCCAGCTTAAGGGAGGACAAAATCAACACAAAGAAGGGGTCTTACATGTCGATGGCAGATATTTCTATTTTCTCATATTCAGTTGCAGCTGATTGCTTCAAATCAAGCAAACAATATTTTATTCATTTTGGACATAAAAAGCAAAATAAAAAAATGTATTTTTGTAATTTTTTTTTTTTTTTTAGATTTTTGTTCCTGGATAGAGCTATGTATATTTTAACACGACCTTTCCAAAATGAAAAATGGAATACAAATAAAGTTATTAAAATAATGAGAGGAAGAAATTAAATTTGTCATTTTCTGCATGTTCTATTTTGGCAATTTTGTTACATTTTCTGCATAATCTAATTCTAAATTGGTGATTTTTTTAATTAGATATTTAGTTTAAAAGTTTGTCATATAGTTTTTATTTCAATGTATGATATTTTACATCTACTGCAAATGAATGTCTGTGATTTTGAAAAAGGGATAACACAATTTTGACGCATATAATTTTATCTGAACCGTATGACTTTTAAATCATTTTATATGGTTTAATCAAACAGTTTGGGAAAATTATTATAAAACCAGTAACAGAAAGAAAATATGGATATGTACGAAAAATTGTCAACTATCTATCTATCTATCTATCTATCTATCTTATATATCATTTATTTATCTATCTATGTATCTATCTATCTTATGTACGAAAAATTGTCAACTATCTATCTATTTATCTATCTATCTTATATATCATCTATTTATCTATCCATCTTATCTATCATCTATTTGTTTATTTATGTATCTATCTGTCATCTATCTATCTATCTCCTATCTATCGTATCTATCTATCTATCTATCTATCTATCTATCTACAGGTATCTCCTATCTATCGTATCTATCTATCTATCTATCTATCTATCTATCTATCTATCTATCTATCTATCTATTGTATCTATTATATCTATCTATCTATCTATCTATCTATCTATCTATCTACAGGTATATCGTATCTATCTATCTATCTATCTATCTATCTCCTATCTATCTATCTATCTATCTATCTATCTATCTATCTATCTATTGTATCTATTATATCTATCTATCCATCCATATCTATCTATCTATCTATCTATCTATCTATCTATCTATCTATCTATCTATGTGTCTATCTATCTCCTATCTATCTATCTATCTATCTATCTATTGTATCTAATCTATCTATCTATCTATCTATCTATCTATCTATCTATCTGTCTGTCTATCATCTATTTATCTGTCATCTATTTATCTATCTGTGTTCTTAATCATATATATCATGTGCAATGTGTAACATTGACTTCAGTATATAAGATAGATACAAACCATTGCACTGACACTATCACACTCACATGGATAATGTCCATGTTACAATGAGAGCTGATCTTGTGCATTAGTAACCAGCAAGGCTGTATTTCTCGTAAATTATTCCATATAGAAGAGACACAAAAAATAACATCTGTATTCTAATGTCTTTTAAGACTATACAAATATACTTTTTTCTTTCTTTTTTATTATTTTTTAGCGATTTCTCTTATATACTTCTATGCTGTAATGAGTATGCTCTCACAAATATGTTTGAAGTAATGAGATATGACATTTAAAAAGATCTTTGAATGATACATCATTTTCCAGAGCTGCTAAGGGAATTTTGCATTAGAAAATGGCAAATTATTTTAGTCTGAATGTTTTTAAATCATTCTGTACATATAAGACATACCAGAATAACTTGTGCATAACAAGTCAGCTTAAGGCATTTCTAACATGCATACTGGAGATCTCAGCGTGATTCAAGAAATGTGTATGAGAAGAAATCTTCTCACAGGGTCACAGAGAGAAAAATGCATTATACGTACAATGGGGAAGAGAGGCAGCAGATAGAAGAAACACTTATTACTGTCTACATTTATACAGAGCATTAATTGTAGGAAATAGTTCTAGAAGTCAAATGCTCACATATTTATATTAGTTATCAAAAATTCATTCCCTGTACGTCCAAATCTCTTATAGTTGGATTAATGAAAAGATAGATGAGTAGATGGATAATAGACAAACAGATAAAGAAAGAGATAGATAGATAGATAGATAGACAGATAAAGAGATAGATGATAGGTAGATAGATGGATAGAGAAATACATAGATTAGAGAGAGATAGATTAATGAGAGATAGATAGATAGATAGATAGATAGATAGATAGATAGATAGACAGATAAAGAGATAGATGATAGGTAGATAGATGGATAGAGAAATACATAGATTAGAGAGAGATAGATTAATGAGAGATAGATAGATAGATAGATAGATAGATAGATAGATAAAGAGATAGATGAGAGGTAGATAATTAGATAGATATGGATATAATAGACAGATACATTCGAAAGGGATAGATAGATAGATAGATAGATAGATAGATAGATAGATATGCCCAAAGTTTAGAAACTGGTTCTGCACGCAGACAAGGGACACAGTTCTTGCCCTGTATAAAAAGCTTATGAGCCCTGGTAACCCACAATCAGTAAGCGTAGTTAATCCAGTGTTTCAAGTATGGACTTCACCTTTGGAGGTGTCATGATGTCAGACATGAAGCTTCTGATGGATATCGTTATATGTGGGCTGATAAATTATTGTATTAAATTATTAAATCATCTCATTTTAATCATCTACTGACAAGGTGCAGCAGGTTGAGCAGCATCAGGCAGTGTGTGGGGTGTAGCAATAAAAAGAGAATACTTTTAAAGAGTTACAAAGCAAAATACATCAAAATGTTGTTGCTGAGCTAAAAAGTGGAGCGCCAAGTGCCAAGTTATGTTTTGGTCAATTTTATTCCTACTTCAACAGTTCTGTAGAACTTCTAGAAAATAAGGTGTATAGAAGAAAAGTGTGCTTATGTTTCAATTCAAGGTGAATTTTCTCTAACATTGTTGATATTCACTGCAGTGATGAACCCAACAATTCTGGATAGAAAGATAGATAGATAGATAGATAGATAGATAGATAGATAGATAGATAGATA
Organism: Leptodactylus fuscus; assembly: GCF_031893055.1. Taxonomy (NCBI): domain Eukaryota; kingdom Metazoa; phylum Chordata; class Amphibia; order Anura; family Leptodactylidae; genus Leptodactylus; species Leptodactylus fuscus. The sequence goes on from NC_134269.1 coordinate 56,029,633, forward strand.
GATAGACAGACAGACAGACAGACAGACAGACAGACAGACAGACAGACAGATAGATAGATAGATAGATAGATAGATAGATAGATAGATAGATAGATAGATAGATAGATAGATAGATAGGAGATAGATGATAGATAGACAGACAGACAGACAGACAGACAGACAGACAGACAGACAGACAGACAGATAGATAGATAGATAGATAGATAGATAGATAGATAGATAGATATGGCAAAGGATGGAGTTGGGAGGAATTGTAAGAGTTGGTGAACCCTACTATAGATATTTGGTAGTTGAAAATTAAGTAAACGATTAACCATCTTATGGCTTTAATACTTGAATTCTTCAAAAAAACAAACATTTCTGGAACATCTTTTTTAGTATTCTGCCCTGTGCCATTCTTCTGTTACCCCTCCTAGAAATTTATGAATACATTGACAAATGGGTGTAGCCAATTGAAGATATGACTCTATAGAGTTTGACTTAGTGCACAGAGTAAAAAAGCAATTGTAAATATCTGACTATTCCACCAAATGTCAAAGGTCGGGCTGTGGACTCGGTAGGCCAAAGAATCGTCTCTGACTCCTCTATGTTTCTACAGCCCAACTCTGACTCCAACTCCTTCTCTGACTCCATTATAAATGACTTACAGCCTTGGTCAGACAGAAGCCGCAAAGTTCATCATTTTATTTTGAAGCAGGAGTCGAAGTCAGTAACTTTTTTCTAACTCCAACTCCACCTCAAACCAGCCCTGACTCCAACTCTGCAATCCGGACAATTCTGGTCAAAGGAAGAAGTCTCTTAGAAAATGTGAGTGGACATAAAATGTAACTATAGGACATGTACTGATAACTCTTCAAACACCAGCAAGCTTTGCTTCTATGGGACCTTGGATGGTGTTATCTATACTTAGAGATAGGTTCTTCATTGCTAAAAGTATCATTGTCAAAAATATCATCTAAGGCAGGTTCTACTTGTTGTAAATTGTAGGAGTGTTTGGAACAAAGTGGATTATATTGATATAAAATATATGTGCCACATTTGTCTGCTTTGCAAAGGGCCAGATGGGAAAGAACACAGGCCTGGACTAACTAATAGTTAAACCGTGTAAATTAAGGTGATCTGAAGATGCACCAGATTTATCTCCGAGACTGATGCTGGATGATAAATCTGGTGTATATATAGACTGTATAGTCTGTGTTTGTACCTCCTTTAAGGGAGAGTTCACACGGTGTAACGTGCTGCGTGATGTGGCACGTAGACGCCGCGTGAGCTTTTGCAGGCCGTCCACGCTCCCATTGATTTCAATGGGAGCAAGGATCGTATGCGCGGCATTATTTTGCGGCCGTGATTTTGCGTCTATGTGCCACATCACGCGGCACATTACACTGTATGAACCCTCCCTTAGTTGGTTTACTTTTAGCCTGTCTGTTATGACACAATTTTGATCTATTCTGATGTATTTTTGGTGCATCATAACACATATATGGCCATGCCCCCTTTTTTGGAGAATCCATACTCATATGTCTACAAAGTCAAAATATTTTAGCCCAAAGTAGACACATGAAAGATGTAACCACAAAAGTAAATCTAGGCCCAGTGTTGCCCAGTGTTATCAGTGCTATTGATACATGTCCCCTTATTCAATTTTGGAATATGAACTTCAGCCGAATACCGGAGAAGTGTTAATGGAGTTTATCAGGCAATTTCTCCCTAGTGACTACAAGAGGATCTTCTTATATGTCTATTTTAGTACATAACTATATTCCCCATAATATAACAAAAAATTGCGTCTTTTCTCCCTATTCCTCTTACGAATTTATAAATAAACGGACAGGTTAGGGGTGTTTCCTTAAACAGACACTATCCAATCGGTGTAAAACTGTGCAAGGACACGCCCTTTCGAAAATGGTAACGCCCAGTTGTCAATTTATGTAGGCATTTCTAAGAGGAATAACAGCAAAACATCAACTTATAAGAAAAGATGCCCCAGAATTGTTGTGTCACATGGAATGCCAGTATCAGGAAAGGTGGCAGGGAACATATTTTTGTTCACTAAATAATGAACATATACCCTAGCCAAAAATAATAATTATCCTCCAGCAAAAAAATAATAATTACAATCCAGGGTTTCCCATGTGCGAAGTCGGCCCAAACAACAAAGCCATGAAAAAAGATCCAATGTTTCCAATGACTTCTAAATCCATGTTCAGTGCCGCACAAGCAAAAACTATTCCTTAGCTCAGCTGCCTGCGGCCATTATTACTGAGACGCTGCCAAAAACAAGATACTTTGTGAAAGTCTTATTTAATGCACCCCAACAGTAGCGCACAAAGGCAAATATACGTCTGTGCGCAGATATATACTATTGCCGCCTTTGTATGAACATACAAAGGGATTGTGTGTCGAAATAGAAAGTAGTTAATTGGAAAATGTCTTCTTTTAATGTCTTTGCTACCATGGAGAAAATGCTTGGTTTATTTTTTTTTTTCTCCTTGACTGCCTTTTTTTTTTTGTTCCAAGATTGACTACTTCGCTTGCTTTGTGCCAGTCACATACGAATAAGTATAACCCGTTTACCAACGATTCACCAGATCATCACCATGGCTTTCGTGTCAGCATCGCAAGATACCACCACAAGTCCCGTTTTCCATTTTTATATATATATATATATATATATATATATATATATAGTTTTTTTTTTTGTTTTGTTTTGTTTTTTTTAAATTTATTTATTTATTTTTTATTTTACCCTGAATGTTACCGAAGTTTGACTATCTTACTTTACAGTCTATATAAGAGGGATTTAAATAAATAAATACAAAAAAAAAAAAAACTATTGTTTTTGTATCTTGCACACATCTTCTTGCACCCGCCATAAAAACCGAGTGACCTTGAGTAATATATTTCTGAGAAAATAACTATTACTTCTAGGAATCCAAAAAGTATAAGGGAAATATGTATAACTTGACTGGAAGCATGCATTCCTTAAGATAGTGCGAGATTTCTTATAAATGCTGAAATAAAACAATAGTGACACATCTCGGTTATTCTGAATTTGGCACCGGGGTCAAAAGCTGTTTATTATCTTCACAACTTCCCCCAGCTTTCGTGACTCTCAGCAAATCATCAGCTAAGATCGAACGGCAGCTTTTTAAGCTTCAGACAAATCTTCTGTTACAGCTGAAGGTCATTCCATCAAATTACACAGGAAAGATGTGCCTGCAAATTTTGAGAGCAAAAAATTCTGGAGTTTATTAATGACATCATCTGTTCTGATATTTTATTTTTTAAATAGCTATTTATTTTTGCTAGAATGTACAATGTCACGCTTCTCTTGTTATCCCTGTATTGCTTCTCAAACTACAGGCACCCATGTAGAGATGAAACTCTGAATGTTCTCATGGATCAACCCACTTAATGGACAGGCCATTCCATGATAACTATCAGGCCACTAGGGGAGCTGTTTCATTGCACTCTATGGATGTCACCTTCTATAGGTTAAAGAAGGGTATATAGTTTATCCAGAATAATGCTTAAAGAGGACCTTTCACCATTTTGCCCACAGGCAGTTCTATATACTGCTGGAAAGCTGACAGTGCGCTGAGTTCAGCGCACTGTCGGCTTTCCCGATCTGGGCCCAGTGTGAAGAGCTTACGGCCCGGTACCGTAGCTCTTCTATGGTCAGAAGGGCGTTTCTGACACTCAGTCAGAGACGTCCTTCTTCACAGCACAGCCAATCGCGCTGTGCTGTGAGAGCCGGGAGGAACGCTCCCTCTGCTCGCAGTACTCGTCCATAGACGAGCATTATCAGGGAGGGAGCTGAGCAGATTAATATATAGTTTTGTGGGAATAAATTCAGAATGACTTCTCTATTCATGTAATCTATTCCTCTTTCTATGCTAAGCAGTTGAGTGGGTGGTCCTATTCAGTGGTCTCTCTATGTAAAGCCATGCAGGAAGATTGGGTAGAACCATCTACTGGACTCCTAGTCATTGAATAGCAGGACTGTAGATGAATAAAATACAACTTATAATGAATATATCAATCTACTCATCTCCTCTTGCTCTATAATTTGTTGTCCTCATATAAGACACCATGTTTGACATAACAAGTGCCCTGTAACCTGTCATATCTGTCATAGTTTTATGAACTTTTATATTTCAGAATGTATTGAGGTTATTTAGTAGCTAGCAGTATGAAAACAATGCGTAGTACTAGTGACAGTTGTATTGTATAATATTCATTTCATCATCTGTATCTGAAGGTATTTGACCTTGAACATGGTGAAGGTCATTTATCATGTGTATGTGACCTTTAGTCCAGTTGCAGGGTCACTAAAAATAGTGTCATCTGTGGACAATAGGAGAGATTTATTAATGCTGTCTAGAAGTTAGACAGTGCAAAGTTAGACTAGACAGTTTTAAAATGCTGAAGATTTATCATAGCGTCTGATGGTGAATGACAAAAGTCTTGCACAGTAAGACTGAAGCCCCATGTTACTGAAAAGCTGCTTTTCTTGTTGATTTTGCTGCATTTTCTTAAACCACAGCCAAACGTGGCTATAATAAATATGATATATATATATATATATATATATATATATATATATATATACTTCTCCCTTCTGGTCAATCCAATCCTGGCTTTGGCTCAAAAAACTGCTACAAAATCTGCAACAAAAAAAAGCTGTGTTTCTGCAATGTGGGGCCTCTAGTCTATCTATACACATCTGGTTAGTTGGCTTAATATATGCCAGAAAACTGCACCAAAATTTGAGTAGTTTAGCAGATGGTATTGCTACCCAGAACATGCCCATGTTCAATGAAAACAATGAAAGCAGCTCCTTCCTGCAAACAATTCTTGTAACAGTGTCTAAAACACTAAATAAATGTGCAATAAGTTATGTTAGGCTGTTTTTGGCACAGATTAAGCCAGAATTCTGGTGCAATTTGCTTAGTAAATTTTCAGTGTTTTCACAATGTCTTCTAAATGATTTCAGTCATAGCAGTTCACAAGTCTCATTGATATCCATATCACTGTACATACCTAGTCGTATCCAAGGGCATAGCTATAGGGTATAGGGGATACAGAAGAAACAATGGCCACCAAGCTCTGGAGATTTAGAGGACCCACACAATATTATAAATAGTACATGGTAAGTGGGGCCCCATTACAGATTTTGTATTGGGGCCCTTAGCTTCAAGTTACACTTCTGCTTGCAGAGTTCCTAGGAACAGGACAATGCAGAATTCTAAGGGTCCATTCACACGGAGGAAAATGGTGAGGAATTTGGTGTGGAATTTCAGCGTTGAAAAAAAGCCTCCCATTGACTTCAATGGGAACCCATTGAAGTCAATGGGAGGCTTTTTTTCAGAGCTGATATTGCACACCACATTCCTCACCATTTTCCTCTGTGTGAATGGACCCTCAGTAAAGATCATCCATAATAGCTATTTCATGGGGCATGCAAGCATTTGCTAAAACATACATGTCAGGAAAGCTATCAGGTCCTCTTTAACATGGGATTTTATGGCCAATATACCCCAATTTAAACAACTTGAGCCCATTGACATAAAACTGATTATTTAGTTTTATATATTGATATATTATTAAATATGGAGTCCTGTCCATAAGATCAATGGAGACTGAGGAGCATGAAAAATTCAGTGTAATGTGCTGCACATCCAACTTCCCCAAAAGTATAATATTAAAGCTGTTTTAAAGACAACAATGAATGCGCATCGGCGTGTGCATACACCTCACTATAATTCTCTGACACTTCTGCCAGGTCTAAGCTCTCCAATCCATTGGATTCCAGTTGCTGATCTTGGCTCTACCTGGACTATTGCATCTAGTCAAATGCCCTGACCATTTGTCCTGTCGCTCACAATGATCCTGCTTACCCCTCACCAGCTGCCAAATATAAGAGGACCACTTCAAGAGTTAGGGACATGGTAATTCTCCCATAGCATAGTTCAATTTCCTTCATGGGAGCTAAAGAGTATACAGGGTTTTTTACACAACATCCTTGAGAGTGGCCCAAAGTCAAACCAGATACTTGGCACCTTGGCATCCTACTGCCTACGACTTGTCCATCTCCATCCATATAGTCTATTACTAACCTGCATTCAATCATCTTACCTTGGATTGGGCTAGTTCACTTACGTGTTGTAATATTAGACTAGATAAGTATTTGCAATATCTATATCTCTATCTATCTCTCTATCTATCTATCTATCTATCTATCTATCTATATAATTTTTGGAGATGAAAATTTTAATTGAAAAAGGAACAAAAACATTATCCATATCTATCCATTTAGGAAGACTGAAGAACTCTGATGAAAGAACCTACTTAATCTCCATTGTAACATCTCCATTCAATAAAATGATGACTTGTGTAAGACTGTGGTACTATAGATGGTATTGATGAGCAGCTCTTTACTTCTAGTTCCTACTGACCAACACATATCTACTGTGGTATTACTTGGAACAATCATCTTTGGAGACATTTTTCCTTCTAATCTAAGCTTTTCATGGCATCTCCTATTCTTTGAGAGTATAATATAGTAGTTAGCAGATTAGCAAGGAGCGTTTGACCTCCTTACATCTGCACAGAGCCAATTTCTACCCAGTGCAGTGTTACTCGGTGTTTGTTTCTTTGTTTCAACTTAAACTTTTCTCGAAAGATTCTCAGACCCCCAAGTCAACGTAATGAGATTTCATTGCAGACAAAGCCGCCTTTAGAAATCACACATGCTAAACTTGGGATTGTATAATTATTTGCTGTGTTCTTCGCACAGATGAGGGACTACAATATTGCACAATGATTGACATGAGAAGTCATAAATCAAAGTCCGTATTTGAGAGCAGTGATTAATGGCTTGTCCATTTCAACCCTATGATTTATAAGAGGAGTGTGTGAAGGTTACACATGTTCGATACACATGTATCTCTTTGTGCTTCTATGCATGGTTCATCTTCCTCAGGCTCTTTTCTTGAATTAGACTTTATTACGTTTCTATATTAGCAGCATTTTGCTGTGCCTGACCCCTTGTGCATTTTCTGCATTACACTAATGTTCCCGAGTCTGGGGGGAATAAATGATTTGTGGGTTTGTGTCATATTGAACCCAACGCTTTCCCAGACATTATTTCCAAAGGATTGTCCTACTTATCTGGTGGTAACTGCGCTCAGCCTATCTCCATGATTTTAAATGAGCTCCTATTAACCATTGTGCGATTCCCAGGAACTGAAATTGGGTGATTTAGATGAGGAAAGAACTCACATGGTTCTTCATAAATGTCTCTTTACCGCAATCTTTCAAGTAGCCGGTTTACCTATATAGTAAATACTATGGTCTGGAAAATAAAATGTCGTCCTCATGAATATACTGTTTGCTAAATATTTGATAGAAATGCAACGTTTATTGCAGGTTTATACAGATAGCACTGTATATAACAGCTCAAGTGCTAACACTGAATTAGAATGAGAAAATATAAAGCGACCAGCAGTTAAGTATCGCTTTATATTTTTTATGTATGACAAGTTGGATTGTTTATTGTGGTTTAGTATACATTGTCTTCTTAAAGAGGATACATGCGCTCCCCAGATGTTTATGAGTATAAATACTTCTACTGTTCTTAATAAAACAATTCCTGAACATCTTGTCTCTGCATACTGCCGTTTCTTTGTTATTCCTCCTAGAAATGTTGGATCAAATTGACATGTACAGTTGGTGTTACTATTCTGCTTGTGTCCATACACAATTCTGTGGCACTTATTGGACATTGTCAGATTATATAAGCATGATAGTATTTATGAATTTCCTCTAGTGTGATCCATTGTGTTTAGCAAACACCAAGTCATGGTAACACATTGAAGCCAATTTATTAAGACTAGTGCTTTTGTGTTTTGACTCCAGCCTGTTAACTATTCAGGAGCATGGTGGGAGGTACCATAAGCTGTAATTGAAACCTATGCCAATGCGGGGACTGTTGTAGGTTTCAGCTATAACTTGTGCCAGTTTTCAGCAGTAAGAGTCTCCCACCCATCTCTATCACTGCCCAGTTTTTCATGCATTATAGTTGCTAAATTTTCTTAAGCCCCCTTGTAGATGACCATGTGATAGGTCAGTGGGTTTTTCCCATATAGCACACTGAGTCATTCATTTCTATAGGCTCATACACATGAGTGTGAATTACACGGTCACGTGTGTGGGCCAACAGTCTGGGACGCAAAATATAGCAAAAGTCCTATTCCTGTCCAATTTTGCAGCCCTCTATTCATTAAATGAAAGAAGCCACGGAAACAAAACCAATGCACGGGCGGCACATGGGAGACATCCATGTGTCACCCGTGCATCACCTATGCCATTCAGTAATGGCAGCTGGTTAGCAATGGCGTGTGCATATATATAAGATGTTTTAGGAGGCCTTTATGACAAGGTCCTGATCATAGAGTGAATGCAAGATGATGGTTCTGATGTATTTGCAGACAACAGAAAGGTCCAGTGACCCATGCCATAAACTGACTATGAAATATGAAGTACAGTCACAATAAACACTCTTCTTATTGCATTTTTTTATCTTCCCAATCTCAACACTGAAGGCAAAGCATTACAGAGCACAATACGAGAATGTAAAGTACTACTTGTACCTGGATATAGTGATACATTGTGTGTTTGTCTTGGTAACTCTGGACAGCCCTCAAAGTACTTATCCTATGTGATAAACTACTTACTTCTTGCAGAATGGGAATTCTCAGCTTGTTTTCTAAGAACAAACCTGATTTTCAAAAAGCACATTTGATATGTTTTCAATTATTATGTTTGAGTACCTTTTATTCTAAATACTTTTGATCCTTTTAACGTTTATTTTTCTTATTTTGTAAACTCATTTCAGTGGTTACTTCACTTGTTCAATAACCTGTTCGGAAAATATAGTGGTCTGGTTAACAGCTAGTTGGTGTGAGTCAAGCTTCTACAATGGCTGACCATCCATGCATTTTCCATTAGTGGACACCTAGGCTAAGTTCAAGCGGTGGAAAATGAAGAGAGATTCCTCTGCCACCATATTTGGCTGCAGTATAGCCATGATGGAATAGCAATGCTGGGCTTCAGCATTCTGTTGTGGCTATGCACTACAGATCAGTCCCAGGTGAATGGGTATGATCATCTGGGAGTCCCGAGCCACGGCAAGATCGAGCAAGATGCTGATTTTTTCAGTATTCTGCTGTGATCTATGTCTCATATTAAAACAATGGGAGACAAAGTTGGGGCGGAATCTGCTACGGATTCGGGGGCGGAATCTGTAGCAGAGAGGCTACGTGTGATCCTACCCTTACATTTATGACTTTCAATATAGTAACAGAAAGTATTGGATCTTTGGCTTAGCTCATAGAATGGGTCCTGAGTGGGAAACAATCCTATATGATTTGCAAATGCATAGTAGGGCAACAATTCTAAAAATGCTTTGCAGAGGTTTAGTAAATAATGGGGGAATTTGCTAAAATAATCTCACCAGTTTTCTGACACATTTAGCAAATGGCTCTGTGACAAAAAAAGAAATCATTTTTAGAAAAGTGGAGTAGGGTGGAGATCAAGACTGGCTTACTATAGCTCACTGGGGTAAGTTCCACCTGAAATCTAAACCAGTCCCTGACTGGCATTGATTTCTATTTTCGTATATGGGAATTCACAAGATGTGCCAGAATGTTTTAGAGTTCGGAGCCTCTTTAATAATTCAGGCACATCTTTCACCTGCTGGGGACTAAATTAAGACTGGTGTCACTAGTCTTAATGAATACCCAAAGTATACTTTTCTATTAAATGTGTTTAAATGTACCTCCTGGAAGGAGGTAGGATCATAAATGTTCTGCTTATGGAGGACATTTCTCCAGCTCAAATTATCTGGGGCCACACAGTGGCTCAGTGGTTAGCACTGCACTATTGGAGTCCTGGTGTTCAAATCCCACCAAGGGCAAAAAACTATCTGCAAGGAGTTTGTATGTTCTGCCCGTGTTTGCATGGATTTACACTCACCGACCACTTTATTAGGTACACCATGCTAGTAACGGGTTGGACCCCCTTTTGCCTTCAGAACTGCCTCAATTCTTTGTGGCATAGATTCAACAAGGTGCTGGAAGCATTCCTCAGAGATTTTGGTCCATATTGACATGATGGCATCACACAGTTGCCGCAGACTTGTCGGCTGCACATCCATGATGCGAATCTCCCGTTCCACCACATCCCAAAGATGCTCTATTGGATTGAGATCTGGTGACTGTGGAGGCCATTGGAGTACAGTGAACTCATTGTCATGTTCAAGAAACCAGTCTGAGATGATTCCAGCTTTATGACATGGCGCATTATACTGCTGAAAGTAGCCATCAGATGTTGGGTACATTGTGGTCATAAAGGGATGGACATGGTCAGCAACAATACTCAGGTAGGCTTTGGCGTTGCAACGATGCTCAATTGGTACCAAGGGGCCCAAAGAGTGCCAAGAAAATATTCCCCACACCATGACACCACCACCACCAGCCTGAACCGTTGATACAAGGCAGGATGGATCCATGCTTTCATGTTGTTGACGCCAAATTCTGACCCTACCATCTGAATGTCGCAGCAGAAATCGAGACTCATCAGACCAGGCAACGTTTTTCCAATCTTCAATTGTCCAATTTCGATGAGCTTGTGCAAATTGTAGCCTCAGTTTCCTGTTCTTAGCTGAAAGGAGTGGCACCCGGTGTGGTCTTCTGCTGCTGTAGCCCATCTGCCTCAAAGTTCGACGTACTGTGCATTCAGAGATGCTCTTCTGGCTACCTTGGTTGTAACGGGTGGCTATTTGAGTCACTGTTGCCTTTCTATCAGCTCGAACCAGTCTGGCCATTCTCCTCTGACCTCTGGCATCAACAACGCATTTCCGCCCACAGAACTGCCGCTCACTAGATGTTTTTTCTTTTTCGGACCATTCTCTGTAAACCCTAGAGATGGTTGTGCGTGAAAATCCCAGTAGATCAGCAGTTTCTGAAATACTCAGACCAGCCCTTCTGGCACCAACAACCATGCCACGTTCAAAGGCACTCAAATCACCTTTCTTCCCCATACTGATGCTCGGTTTGAACTGCAGGAGATTGTCTTGACCATGTCTACATGCCTAAATGCACTGAGTTGCCACCATGTGATTGGCTGATTAGAAATTAAGTGTTAACGAGCAGTTGGACAGGTGTACCTAATAAAGTGGCCGGTGAGTGTATATCCCATATTCCAAAAAAGACATACTGATAGGGAAAAAATGTACATTGTGAGCTCTATGTGGGGCTCACAATCTACATTTAAAAAATTATTGGCATCTTCAATATTTATTATTTATTTCTCTTTCTTATATAGCGCCATTATATTCCGCAACTTTTTACAGACATTGACAATCTCCATCCCATATAGGGTTCACAATCTACATTCCCTATCAGTATGTCTTTGGAGTGTGGGAGGAACTCCACTAAATTTGCTATATTTGGAATTTTTATCTTCTACCATTCTTGAGCAATTGGTACTGTTATTTACAGCATCAAATATGCTAATTAATCTCTCCACTGTCAGGTGGGCGGTGCTGGGTTGGAGCAAACAGTATGGACCTCCCCCTCGACAATAGAGGACATAATTGTGCTGAAACTATCAGACGTCATTACTCAGTATCGGGGGGGGGGGGGGGGGGGGCTAGAGGAAAAATTCCAACTGCACCAGAATCGGTGTAACGGCACCTGTTGAACAGTGCATAGTGTAAGGAACCAGAGAGGCTGAACATTCATTGGACTGAGGTTCCTTAAACCCACCAGATAAAATGATTCTAAGACCCCCCCCCCCCCAACTCCAACAACTACTAAACAACTGCCATTCAAATTTGGATGTACTATTTTCGTGTTAGCTTGGACCCACTAGAGCATCTAATGGTACTCTGATAGGCCAGTCTAACACTGTGGACATTGCTAGAGGAGCTTATTAATAATAGTGCATGCAGTTCCCCATATTTTCAGGAGTTTTCTAAACACAATTATGGACATTGAGGACTGAGGTATGTCACTTCACATCATAACAGTGATGTTACCTTAGAAAATTCCACTTTTGCATTTATTCCAACACAGGTAGAAAGCTTACACACCTCTCTTTATTTTGGTTATGTGATGAAGGGAACTAGCTCAGTATAAAAGCTAAGTCAGCCCCCTTTTCCATCATGGTAAAGGCAATGAGAAGACTGACACCAACACATAGAGAGGATAAAGGTCGTGCAAAATTTCTACCTGTGTAGGACCTAATGCAGAAGTGGAGCTTCTTGGACTACAACAGGAGGTCTGAAATTGAAGCAAAGGAGCAGTAGTTACAATTAAACTATATGATCAAAGTTTACTTTATTATACTTGCAAAACACTCAACCAGCTTTCTATGTCCCTGGACTACTCCTTTAAATGAATGAGTGACTAGTATTTTAGATATTTTTTTTATTAGTGACCGAGTGCATGGTTTTGGTCCATATCTATCCGTCTGAACGTATTTTTCAGTATGTCAGTGATCCATGCCACAATAACATGTGAACATTGGAATGGCTCCAGAAACATGACAGTGACTTTAATTTAATGGAGTGACTTCTCCATTCAGCAGATCTTTATCCAGAAGAACATATGGGATAGACAGGGATAAGCTATTAGCATTAGACACCCAACATCAGCTAATCTGTAACATTTATTGTGCATTGGTGGCACTGGTAACAGTGCCAACAACACTTTTATACACTGTTCACACATTGTAGAGTCTATTCCTCTAGTTCATGTAAGGGTTATTCAATGTATTATCATCTCTGCAGAAAATATCAAATTATGTACAGAAAAAAATATATGTTTTAGTAGGAAGCTTTAAGGTTTGGCTTCATTTGAAGGTCAAAACCATAAATGTTGTCTAAATATCGGCTTTATAATTATTTCTCAAAAGTATATGATGAAGAGGATGTAACACATGGAAACCTGTGATCAGTGGGAACCCACCAATCACTATAACTGAAGTTCCAAGGCCCTGTTCTAGAGGAGTCTGAGCTACAATGTCCTGGGGCTAGTAGTGTGGAAACGATACTGCGGGTGAAGGCCCAAGATGGTGGCTGCTCTCTCCTTGTATCACAGTGGCTGGGGACAAACAGTGATGTCACACGTCGTGTTGGTACAAGCTTCCCCCAGGGCACTCCCTGCAGTGAGGCCTCGTGACCGTTGTAATTTTGGGGTTCCCTTGGTGTTTGATGGGAAGGAGAGAAAGAAGACTCGGCAGCAGTTGAGCAGATGATGTTCATGGCACAGTTAGTCAGATCCTTCATGTCGTAAGTAACATGGAGGCGCAGTTCTCTTATAAGCAGATTATTTAATACCCTACAAATCACTTGCTCTTCAGTCCCTCCTCTAGTCCTTTATTCCATTCCACCATCGAGAATTTGGGGCAACCCGTGGACCTGGCCCTTTGCTTAAGTCACTGTTGGAGAATTGGATTATTCTTCCCATTTTCTAGAAATTGAAAAAGCAAAGGCCACACCAATTTACACAGGAGCATAGTAACGGTTGACTAACTCTTAAGGAACCAATGTAAAGCTGCAAAAAGTGCAATAAACACCACAAAATTGTATAAAACATACAAACCATCATTATAGAAATTAAGTGTAACATTTTAGCACAAAGAATGTCCTTGCCGGATACTACAAAAAAGAAGTCAACATGCCCTTGCCATTTCATTCACAATTTATGGGACTAATGGAGATAGCCAAGTATTGTACAGCACCATTCACACTGGGGAACTTGGAATTTTCATTAGTTGCTCAGAGAGACTCACCATTTTTGTGGTTTACCCCAATAAATTAGAGACCATGGTATTACTTCACATGGTTGTGTATGATGAGCAATGATAGTAGTGGTAGTAGTAGTAGGCCCATGTCTCTTAAAGGCCCTCTATGTCTAACAATCCATTGTGACTAACTGTGACCCATAAAATTCTTTAGCTTGTTCCCTTGCATACATTTCCCTAAACAGTAGGAAGTTGTTTTGTAGGGCACGGTAGGCCTGCTTACTTACTGGGCACCTGTGTAAAGGCACAGGGTTGTATTGGATATCTACCCCATTCTATTCACAGACTACCTGCATACAAGAAAACAGCTCAGATGGCACATAGATGATATTGGTGCGCCTTCCATGCCATCCACAGATACATACATTTCAACTAATGAGCCAAGACTTGTAAAATGGACTGGAACAAGGCCTGTTGAGAGTTTTGCTTCTGGGCTCACGACCCTAGACACGGACCCGTGATAGTACACCATTGTGTGTATGCGGCCATTATAATAGAAAGGGTTAGTGTGCTATCCATAAATAACACAGCGCATAGTCATGTGCATGTAGCCCAACCTAAAGAAACCAGTTGGGGGCACTATGTCTTACCAATATACAGTCCTATGAAAAAGTTTGGGCACCCCTATTAATCTTAATCATTTTTAGTTCTAAATATTTTGGTATTTGCAACAGCCATTTCAGTTTGATATATCTAATAACTGATGGACACAGTAATATTTCAGGATTGAAATGAGATTTATTGTACTAACAGAAAATGCGCAATATGCATTAAACCAAAATTTGACCGGTGCAAAAGTATGGGCACCTCAACAGAAAAGTGACATTAATATTTAGTACATCCTCCTTTTGCAAAGATAACAGCCTCTAGTCGCTTCCTGTAGCTTTTAATCAGTTCCTGGATCCTGGATAAAGGTATTTTGGACAAACAATTCAAGTTCAGTTAAGTTAGATGGTCGCCGAGCATGGACAGCCCGCTTCAAATCATCCCACAGATGTTCAATGATATTCAGGTCTGGGGACTGGGATGGCCATTCCAGAACATTGTAATTGTTCCTCTGCATGAATGCCTGAGGATTTGGAGCGGTGTTTTGGATCATTGTCTTGCTGAAATATCCATCCCCGGCGTAACTTCAACTTCGTCACTGATTCTTGAACATTATTCTCAAGAATCTGCTGATACTGAGTGGAATCCATGCGACCCTCAACTTTAACAAGATTCCCGGTGCCGGCATTGGCCACACAGCCCCAAAGCATGATGGAACCTCCACCAAATTTTACAGTGGGTAGCAAGTGTTTTTCTTGGAATGCTGTTTCTTTTTGGACGCCATGCATAACGCCTTTTTTTATAACCAAACAACTCAATTTTTGTTTCCAAAATGAAGCTGCCTTGTCCAAATGTGCTTTTTCATACCTCAGGCAACTCTATTTGTGGTGTACGTGCAGAAACGGCTTCTTTCTCATCACTCTCCCATACAGCTTCTATTTGTGCAAAGTGCACTGTATAGTTGACCGATGCACAGTGACACCATCTGCAGCAAGATGATGCTGCAGCTCTTTGGAGGTGGTCTGTGGATTGTCCTTGACTGTTCTCACCATTCTTCTTCTCTGCCTTTCTGATATTTTTCTTGGCCTGCCACTTCTGGGCTTAACAAGAACTGTCCCTGTGGTCTTCCATTTCCTTACTATGTTCCTCACAGTGGAAACTGACAGGTTAAATCTCTGAGACAACTTTTTGTATCCTTCCCCTGAACAACTATGTTGAACAATCTTTGTTTTCAGATCATTTGAGAGTTGTTTTGAGTAGCCCATGATGCCACTCTTCAGAGGAGATTCAAATAGGAGATCAACTTGCAATTGGCCACCTTAAATACCTTTTCTTATGATTGGATACATCTGGCTATGAAGTTCAAAGCTCACTGAGGTTACAAAACCAATTTTGTGCTTCAGTAAGTCAGTAAAAAGTAGTTAGGGGAATTCAAATCAATAAAATGATAAGGGTGCCCATACTTTTGCACCGGTCAAATTTTGGTTTAATGCATATTGCACATTTTCTGTTAGTACAATAAACCTCATTTCAATCCTGAAATATTACTGTGTCCATCAGTTATTAGATATATCAAACTGAAATGGCTGTTGCAAACACCAAAATATTTAGAACAAAAAATGATTAAGATTAATAGGGGTGCCCAAACTTTTTCATAGGACTGTATTTGAAAGCAGATATTTCCTCAACTTTAGTTCGCATTTAGACCAATGAGAGGTTGATGATGAGTAGAGATGAGCGAACAGTGTTCTATCGAACACATGTTCGATCGGATATCAGGGTGTTCGCCATGTTCGAATCGAATCGAACACCACGTGGTAAAGTGCGCCAAAATTCGATTCCCCTCCCACCTTCCCTGGCGCCTTTTTTGCACCAATAACAGCGCAGGGGAGGTGGGACAGGAACTACGACACCGGGGGCATTGAAAAAAATTGGAAAAAGTCATTGACTGCCGAAATCAGGTGACCTCCATTTTAGACGAATAGTGGATTTCAAATCCGGGTCATATGAGAATGTGAACTTTGTGACTATGAGACAGGGATAGCTGTACAGGCAGGGATAGCTAGGGATAACCTTTATTTAGGGGGGAATGTTATTAAAAATAACTTTTTGGGGCTCTATCGGGTGTGTAATTGTGATTTTTGTGAGATAAACTTTTTCCCATAGGGATGCATTGGCCAGCGCTGATTGGCCGAATTCCGTACTCTGGCCAATCAGTGCTGGCCAATGCATTCTATTAGCTTGATGAAGCAGAGTGTGCA